>NW_009723162.1:0-140117 GCF_000703405.1 Apaloderma vittatum
CGAGCCCCGCGGGGGAAAGAGGTTGCCCTAGGGCACGGGAGCAGAGCGGCCTGGCAGGGCCGAGGCCTTGCGTGAGTTTACTTCGTAAGTCAGAGAAGTCCCCCCAAACCCTATTCTGCACTTATGCTGGCTATAGAATTATCTCCTGTGGAAACCTTAGTGTTAGATCTTAGAATGGTTTGGGTTGGAAGGAACCTTATAGAGACCCGTTTCCAACCCCCCTGCCAGGGGCAGGGACATCTGCTAGACCAGGTTGCTCAAAGCCCCATCCAGCCTGATCTGGAACACTTCCAGGGATGGGGCTTCTACAGCTTTGCTGAGCAACCTGTGCCAGTGCCTCACAACCCTCACAGTAAAGAACTTCTTCCTAATATCTAATCTGAATCTGTTTCAGTTGGAAACTGCTCCCTCTTGACCTATCACTACACACCCTAACAAAAAATCCCTCCCTATCTTGCCCATAAGTCTCCTTTAAGCACCGGAAGCCTGCTATAAAGTCTCCCTGCAGCCTTCTCCTGGCTGAACAACCCCAACTTTCTCAGCTTGTCCTCACAAGGGAGGAGCTCAAGCCCCCTGATGATCTTCGTGGCCTTCCTCTGAACTCACTTGAGTAGGTCTGTGCTTTTCTTATGCTGGTATCACAAGGATGAGGTAAAATCACCTCCCTTCAACCTGGTGCGATGCTTCTTGCCTAGAATTTGGGTAGTATATCTTCTAGTGTGCCGTTTTTGTAATAGTGCCTCATACTACATGTAGTCTGCTATTTTTTCTTACCTCAGCATTTTGATTGTTGCTAGCATACTTTTTTTCCTTATTCTCTCAGTGATCCAGCATTGCATTTAAGACATTAAATATCTGTAAGTCATTCCCCAATTTACTTTTTTCACTATGAATTGCAAAGGAAATACATTCTGACAGGAAAGATTCATAATAATTTTGGTACTCAAATAATCAAATCCAGCAAAAGTCTAATAAAGGCAGTATGATTACCCTCAAGTAAATCTGTAGTCAAGTGTAATCCTAATATAACTGTTCAGGAATTAAAATAAAAAAAAATTTAAAAAATCCCTGAATCAAGAAGCAGTAAATGTTATAGATCAGTGTTATGACCCAGCAATTTACTGGCACATTTCTTTTATTGTTTCAAAATGCAAAAGGTAGTTGAGGTTCTTCTGGATTAATTTAGACAGGATCAATCAACATATATTTTCTTCTCTTTTGTGATTAATTGCTGTAAGTGTCACATGCTTATTTAAGCAGAATATGTGGAGTTTATCTGTTTTATTGATTAGCACAAAGCAATTGTTCACGTGATTTCCGTTTGATACAGTGTGGTGGTCCAATACCCAGAAATATGCTACAGTGAGAAGAACTTCCCTTTATATTTTCTATAACTTTTAAAATAGCAGTTCACACATTTTTATATTGATTTCTATATTGAGCTAAATGTCATAGACTGCAAAAATCACTCATTTATGACAAACTTGCATAAGTACGTATTGTAAAGAGTGTTTTATTCTTATAGCCTTACCCTTATTACAGATTTAAATTCTAGCAAACCACTTACACTAATTTGACAAAGATGTGGCTTCTATTTTAATGACAAGTATTAAACAGTTAATTTTGCTCTAACTAAAATGACAGGGTATTCGTACATGTATTTCAAACTGTTCACTATTCAGCTTCATTGTGTGAAGCAGTGTGTTTAGGCCTAAATTGCTTGGAATTCTAC
This sequence comes from Apaloderma vittatum, assembly GCF_000703405.1. Classification (NCBI taxonomy): domain Eukaryota; kingdom Metazoa; phylum Chordata; class Aves; order Trogoniformes; family Trogonidae; genus Apaloderma; species Apaloderma vittatum. The sequence continues at coordinate 1,733 of NW_009723162.1, forward strand.
TAAGCTTTAGAAATATAGTAATACATGAGCTAAGCACAAGAAAAGAGTTACTGACTAATCTGATGTAGGTAATGTAACCAATAGAAGTAACTGTAACTTTTTATGGACTGATGGAGGTATTTATAATTAAAAAGACGTGTGATCAAGATAAAGAATATGGTACAAAATGCCAAGAATCCATCAGTGGGTTCTGATTCCTGCAAAAACATGTTGATTACAAGCCACTATTACTGATTTAGCTTCTATATTTATCAAGAAATGCTAACTGTATTAATAGGTAATAACAGTTCCTACACCACTAAGGCAGAGGAAAAGACACATTTTGCGCTGCTGGTGCAGGGCCTGGTAAACCAAAACCAGAGCAAATGTGAGATGTGATGATTCCTAAATGTGTTAAAAATGAGACATGGTTAACTGTGGCATCGTTACAACAAATGAATCTTAAAAATCAAAGGTGTGACAGATGCAGTGAAAACAGACATATTTAAAAGCAAGACTTCATTCTTTGTGACTGATTCATTCATCTCGTAACACTTCCTTCAGTCATATTGAATACTGAAAAGTGTTTAAAGACATCAAAACTGAACTTTACTTTAGATCCTGGAAATAAATAAATTACAGAACACCTTAAGATTTTTTTTTCCTTGGTTGTTGATAACTCTTTTTACAAGCCTCCTTTTGTTAATATTCATCTTATTTAGAACTGCTTATATAGCAAACTGCCTCCATGCGTGTCTTCAATGGGGAATTAGACTGGTAATTTAACCGCCAGGACTCTTTCCTAATCCCGTTGATGTATGCCCAATAATTAACAATCTGTGAGCAGCTGCATTGTTGGATGCCCAAATAGATTGCACCAAAATTGATCGTTTGTATGTTGTGGGCTTAGTGGACAAAATGAGAAAGGATTTTTTATCAATAGTTACGCTTTTTGTACATTTTATGAGTTAATAGAGTTCAATTAACATTGCCAAGTTGTGTGCTTCTTGCACCCGTCTCTGGGGCTTTGAAAAGTTGAGAAGAAAGCTTAATGAATGGTTGAACAGTTATACTGGTACCCTGGTAATTAGAGAACGGGTAATTAATGTGCATCTGTGGTACACTCTGGGGTTCTGTCAATGACCCTGCAGTGTGGTAGAAAAAGGAAATTATGAGCTTGGCAAGGGAATATAGCTTTTCCTATTTTCTTAAATTTTAGATCTACATCTGTGTTTAATTAAAAAAAGAAGTGAATTACCATTAACACCATTAGGCAACAAGCTATGATTGGTTAAGGTCCACATGGACTGTGAAACTGATGAAAACTCGGTAGATCAGATGAGATTTTGTGGTGTATTTTTAAAATATCTGAAGGACTTTTCACAGAAGACACCAGACATTCAGAAAAGGAAAAAAGCTTACAGGCTGGAAAGCAGACTAGTAAAAAATGATTGTGTTTTTGTACAACTTCTACTGTTAACATTTTTTTTTTTGTTTTTAAACTAGAGTGCAGGTGCCAAGGGGCTGCTGTAGGGTCGTCCCCTGTGGAGAGGGGCCAAGGCTGCCCCATGCCAGACCCCTTGTGCCTCTGGGAAAGTGCTTTTAAAAAAAGGGCAGAAAATAGGAGAGAAATGACAGAAGGAACCCCAAAGTTAGAATAAGAGGGAGGAGGAGGTGCTGTTGTTGCATGCCACGAGGGCGGGTATCTTCTGCGCCTGTGAAGCCCCCATGCTGGAGCAGAGGATGAAGTGAGGAGAACTGAGTGGCAGAAATGAAAGACATGGGACTGACTGCAGCTCCCTCACCCTGTGCTGTTTATGAGGTAGGATGGGGATGAGGGAGTTGGGCAGAGGAGTTGGGAGAGAAGTTGAGCCTGGGAAAGGGGGTAGGAATGGTGTTACGACCTTTTTGTTAACTCTACCTGAGTTAATAATCATATTTTTATTATCACTGGCAATCAGTTAAGTTAATTTTCCCCAAGTAAAGCCTGTTTTGCCTGTGATGGTAGCTGGTAAGCAATCTTCCTGTCTTATCTTGACACACAAGCTTTCTTACTGTTCTCATTTACTCCCTCTGTCCCACTGAAGGGGAAAAGGGAACAGCAGCCAAGAGGGAGTTTGGCCCTGGCTAACACACCATGAGATGTTATTTTTTAAATCTAGTCAGCTAAGATCTGTTCAAAACAGCTAACAGTCTTATTTAACTTTAGAAGAAATATAAAAAGTTTGTGCAAGCCTTGCACAAATTAGTAATACTGAGTAATGCTTATTGAAAGATAGCCCTCACAGATGTTACAGATGACTAGGTAAGCTGATGCACTGGTTTCTAGAGGGATTCAGATGAAAATTGCTTTTATCTCCTGAAGCAAAATAACATTCCATATTTCACATAATAATAAAATGTATTCTCAGGGTAAATAAGTTGTCTCTACTTTTAAAACAAAACACAATTCAATTAGTATGCAAACGTGAAGTGCTATTTTATGGGAACAAGTAACTCTCCCGAGCTTTTAACAGATTTTAATACCTTTTGTAGCAGTACACTAGTTGTAGATTAATTCTGGTTGGCCATAACCAACCAGATTTATAAGATTCATCAAACCGTTAAGCATCAACTAATACTGAAATTACAGTGTGTTCTAAGATGTGATTTTAGTTGATTTAGAAATGTCCTTTAAGCTTTTGAGTATCTGAAACTTCCAGCTTGCTTGAAAAAATCATATAGGCATATACATTGAACAGTTAGTTTAGCTGGATATGTAGTTAGAAGTTACCTAATAGGGAAACAAATAATTAGTCCTCAGACATTCAAATTTTAAAGCATCTCAAATAAAAGTTCAGTTACATTTATTAGAGAAACTGTGAAGTTTGCTTGAGGAAAGCTGTCACAGATTAGTTTAAAAGCAGCTTTACCTTGCCAGAGCAATCCAGATGGAGACAATACCCCAAATTTGAGCATTCCTTGTTGTTTCTTTTGCTTTTATTTTTTCAGTTGACTAAATATAAAATAGTCAGCTTATGTATATTTCTAGTAACTGTGAAACAAGCCATACTTACAACCTGGATAGCTATAGCTCAAATTGCCTAAATAGAAGTTGATTTTGTTACAGAAGGCATGTTTTGATTTGGATTTATTTTTTTTCCCAGAGTAGTCCTTTTCCCAAGCTAACATGTTCTGTCTCTCTGGTAAACAGCATATAGAGAAAAGCTGCTTGTGTCTGCCCATATCTGTTAAAGATATTTCTCATAGTCCAGGATACTACAAGGCAGAGCATTTCTGACATCAAGTTATTATGTAAATAGGATATATTTACTGTATAAATAGGATATATAAATACCTAGAGCTTTTTAACCAAAATCTGATATACCTCTAGAGGCGATAAAACCCATATTCTGAAAAAGGCAAATCGTGCAGGGAGGCCATATAGCAGGCTGGGGCAGAGGGAGTTCTGTAGCAACATCAACAATGGGTTAGACAAGTTATGAAATGGGTTGAGATTTTTCTTTTTCTTTTTTGTTCTAGTCTTGCAGAAACATTACAGTTTCCCTTTATTTCCATCTTATGAAATGAGTCAGAGATGAGAGAAAAGAGATTCGTGGTTCACTTAACCTATGTCTATGATATCACATAGAGCCCCAGTGTCTTCAACAGCACCAGAGTCTTCCTAAAATACTTATCCTTTAAAAAGAAAGCAATGAGAAGTGGACAGAAGTGGATTCCTGCGTGTGCCTACATTAAACATCTTGTTAATAGGAATGGGAATTATCCACCTCCATTGTATTGTTTCAGATTAATTATAGAGTTTGGAAGAGTAAATAATGAAAGAAAAAAGGAAACAAAGTTGAAAATAAAATAAATTGTTTTAGAGGGAGATAGTGGCACACAACTTACCTTAAAGAAGTTTCTTTGAATTTAAGTTTCTATTAGGAAAAAAAAAATATTGTTAATGTCATAATCAAAATGAAGAGATGAGTCAAACATACTAAACCACAACACTCAGAAAACCCCAGTACTGGTCTCTGGCCTTGTAGACAAGTGGATATATCCACCAAAGGATTTGAGAATCTTCAAAGCAATGTTTAGTAGATACTGGAATCAGCATCTAGTCATGATGTTGCAGTCACAAACCTGAAGGTGTCTAAGGCTTTCTGGAAACTACGGGGAAATTTTTGGTATCTCAGAAAGCTGATATATATATATATACATTCTAAGCAGAAGAAACCACACTTTTAATGGGATGCTGAGAATAAACCCTACCAGATACTGGAATTTGGGAGCCTTAACTACACAAGTGATTCTACTTACTTGGAATTCTCCTAAATACCTTTTCTTGAGTGTTAGAGCTTATATATATCAGCGTACAGCTTTTGTTTTATATTTCTGCATAATTCAGTCACGGGAGATGGTGCTGCTTCTGTGAGGTAGCTGAAATAAAACTCTTGTTTACCTGGCAAAGAAGATTGCATACAAAACACTGTTTTCCCAGCAGTATTTCATAAATAGTGTATTCACAAATGGACAGGACAGGTGACCAATATTGTCCAATATGGATTCCATTCCATATACATCAAAATTAGTATAAAGCTGTAGGATCATGAGGATTAAGCCCTTTTGCTCTTCTGCTTCTTCAGTGGCCGATGGCCAAAGAGGACTCTGTTTCATCATCTGCCTTTGATGTTGATCCTGATTTCCCGAATCCAGCTCCTGTGTCCATCTCCCCTCTGCCGCTGAGCCTGGCGCTTCCCCAGTGCTGCCTGCTCTGCAGCATCAGTGGGGATTGCTGTCATGGGGGGAGTCCATTTTCATACTGATTTTGTATATAGTCGTACGTATTTCGTTATTAGTACTGTTATATTTATTAAAGCTGTTTTAGTTTTCTTTTCAAAGCCCGAAGTCTCTCTGCCTTACTCCCTTTTCCATCCCCTTGGGAAGAGAGAGAGGTTAGAGGCATCTTTCAGCATTTAGTGACTGGCCTAGCCAGGCAATAGGAAGTAGTCAAGGGTATTATTGTTAAGTCAAGGGTATTAATGTTAAAAGCGTCAACAGAAATATTTCAGTTAAGTGTACTTTAAATACAAGTGCTATTAAATGTTTGATGCTACTATCAAACTCTTTAATCAGTCACCAGAGCCAATGTAACTGACATGCAAGATGGAAATAGGACCTGCAAAGATGATAGAAAATTGTGTATAATAGAAGAAGAGAATATGTGATTGCATGGAAAGCAGAATTGCTGGAAACTGAAAGTCTGTGGGAGGAACAGATAGATCCAGGAACAGAATCTGCTCACTTTTCTATCAAAAAGTTGCACAGGGAATACATGCCTGGTTTTGATTGTGGGCTTTTAGTTGTTTTGTGGGTTTTTTCGTTGATGCTAATTTTTGATTTGTAAATTAGCAAGTTAGATTTGCAATAAAATTCAGCAAATGCATTTCTCAAAAGGAGTCAGTTCATATTCTAAAAATTATTTGTCTCTATTGTTTACTCTCTTACAGCTTTGCAGAAGTCCTGCCGGTATTTGTGATGGTAAATCATAGAATAACACCTTACTCTCTCCTTTCAGTGGTCTGTAGAAGTGCCTAAAGAGAGGGCACCCTGAAGACTACTGGAGATGAGATGCTGTGATTCTGTGAGAGGACTTGTTTCTAGTTGTGATGAGACAGTTTGACCTCATCTAGACTTCTTGACACTGGTTCCTTCTTCTGCTTCTCCTGTTATAGGTAACTCTATCTTAATTTTCGTAACTGGTTTGTGCTAAGAGGCACTAACAACTCCCTCCTTTTCTAGCTTCCCCTTTTGCTCCTATTGGATTAGATGGAAGCAATGCTACCACCAGTGGGGCTGAAGGGTTGTAAAACAGGATACTAAGACATGCACAAGAGTGACTGTGACTTTAATATTGGCGCCCAGCCTCTGAGTTGCCATGCCACAGGAAGGGAACGTGAGAGAAGTGCATGGGAGGCAGAGAGCAGGTGAGAGAGGCACCCGCAACCACTCTCCTCGTAAATCTTGAGTGTAGGGTTCTGTACCAGTTCAGAAGATTGAGTTGGTCGCTGTACAGCAGTATTTGAGGCAAAACACATTCAGTATTGATGCCATGTTAATGGCTTTTGTTTTTAGGTGAGAAAGAAGTAATTTGCTTTAGCTGAAATTCACAGGATTAATGACACTTCTATATTATGCTGCCAAGAGAAGTTAGTTTAAATATGTATGAACATACACTTCCATACAAATGCAATAGCATGCTGTTCATAAAAAGAATGGAAACAAAGTATGCAAATAATACTGTGTAAAAGCTTGGTGTTATATCAACTATGCATTTATATTCTTAAAATTCTTTGTCCACTAGTGCATTTCACATTTTAAAAAGCTCATGAATAAATAAACCAGCGAACAGGATTAATGTCTTTGAATATGCAACATTCCTGACAAAAATATGACACAACGAATTCTTCTCAATATATAAACTTTTTAACAGATTTTTAGTAACCTGTTATTTTTTCCTCTTCACATGTTTCTCATATTTTGTGTGTAGCTTTGTTGCACATTTTTCCCTATAATTTTATTTTATTCAGAAAAAAAAGTAAGAAACTCTTGATATATTTACTGTGTATAGATGTTTCTTATAAGAAAGGTACTGTCTATTAAAAAAATGAAAGTTGCAGAGTTATTTCAGAGGAATTTCACTGCCGCAGTAAATTTGTTCTCACTGCCTGCAAACTTACTTTTTCTGTGCAGAGGGTTGTGCACATTTGAAGTAATAAGTGTCATCGTTGGAGATCTTTGAGTGTAGTGAAGAGTAAAATAATAAGTATTAGCGGATTCTCTTGAGTAAATCATCAGTACCATGAGAAGAAAAGTATTGATAGTGCAAATAAAACACCACTTTATTTTCAACCTGGGATGCAAATATCTCCCTAAAAATATTACATATTGATTTCAAAACAGCAAAAAACAGCTTCCTTTGGTTAAAGTAAATGAAAATAAATGTAGTCTCTTAAAGCTTTTATGTATAAAGAAAAAGCAAAACAGAAAAAAGAGAGGGGAGAAATGAGACAGTGAAATTAATAAAATAACCATTTTGTTAATTGAATATTGTGGATTCCTTCATTCCCTTAAATAATAGTTTTCAAACTAAGTATTTTCCCAGCATTCTCTTGTCATCTCATACAGATCTCTCTTTTTATGTCCTGATGTTTTTCTTTCAAGATCAATGTTACAGATTTTCTGCATATGTGACATTTGATTGTATATACAGTGCTGAATGACATCATACCGTTAAATCAAAAGATGTAGACAAAATTCAGATACATTTGCAGTTGCTGCAGCTGGAATTACTGTAGCACTACTTGAGCCTTAGTGTCCCTAATTACAAATAGTTTTGGCACGGAATATGATAGGGTTTACAAGTGCAGTGTTGTGATAAGCTTTATGGGCAGTAGCTTGCAATGAATAAAGACAAACACAAACAGAAGATTTAAGATAAGTGCAAAAGTTTAATGTGTGAACTCTTCAAGCCTTATCAGTCCAATTAGTACAATCCAGTTAGATCCAGTACAGAAAACTGCATCTTTTTCTTGGAAATAGAAAAGAATGAGGTATTTTTCTTCTGCCATTTGTAAAATGTTTCATCTTTGTGGAAGGCACATGCTCATTATAAGATTCTACAATGAAGACCATGGTATAAAAAGAAACAATTTGATGCCTGAGATGAAGTATTACCAAAATTGATTTTGACAGTAAATCAAAGCAGATACAAACACATAAAGCATTATGAAACAGTCTTGCCTACAAACCACAATACATAATTCTAATTATACTCATGCTTCTAAAAGCCTGGTTCACAAAGTAATTTCACTGATTTCAACATTGTTTTCCTAGAATGATATGATCACAGATGAGGAAAATTTGATGTATGCTTATGGAGAATTTACTACACTAGCTTGTTGAAAGTAACACAAATCTTGAGATGATGTTAAGATAAAAGAACATAGTGAATTGAGCAGTTTGCAGAAGGACTTTTGAAGAAATATAACAACCTTTAACATAACCTTTTATAATAGATAAATCAGTTTTCTAATCCTTTGTTTCTTATATGAAATAAGATTTCATTTGATCACTTGTAGGTGACATGTTTTCATTGTATCAATCAAGATACTGAGTGAGATCTCTTAGGTCCTTTCCTGCCAAACAGGAGGAAGTCAGTCACCAGGAAAAGTAAACTTCCTTAGACAAAACCAATACAATCAGTGATGGAATTCCACATCCCATGCTTCTATTTATTTACTGCATTATTTTAGAAATGTTACTTGGACTAATTTGGTTTATCTGACACAAAGTAAAAATAAGTCTTCAGTTCTATTCTTGTAGTCATTCTTGAATTCAGGCAGATGTTGGCTGTGTTCTTATTTTGTACTTAGAAAGAATGAAAACATGCTTAAACTCTGCAAATTTATTTTCTACCTAGATAGACGAAATATCTGCAGTTTCCGTGCTGAGTACTATATTTCACTGCATCAAAAGAACAAGTTCAAGGACTAAGGAAGTTTTCAGGGAAGTCTCGCTAAGACTTCAGGTTTTCAAAAACCAAATAAAGAAAACATGATTTCTGTGTTACAGGTTGCATTAAACAAAATTTACATATAAACAAAGTTTCAAAAAGGAATCACAAATCTGTCTCACTACAATCTATAGCTATAGTGAGATTGTAGAAATGCAATGACAGCTCTTAAAATTCTTTTCCACAGAATGATTTTATATCATCTCTGGTTAGGCACGTTCATATAACATGTCTATTGTGGCACAACCACACAGACATAAGTCTCGATGGTTTTTTTCCTGTGGGGCTAAGTAATAATTAGCATATAATCTATCTGAAAAAGTAACCTTTTCTGTCTAAGAAATCAAATTATTTGGATATTCCCTAAGTGTTCTCATAAAGAAGCTGAGTTCTCCCCAAGCACTTTCTGTGGAGAGTAGTCTTTGGCCACAGAAGAACTCGCATAAGTCAGGCATGTAATCAGTGGCACATCAACTGAAAATACTGTTCATTCGTTGTTACACATGTTTATTAAGAGAACTTCATACTTTTGTTGAAAGCAGCAGGTGATTTTAGAATAGATGTTAACAGTATGGGGAAAGTTGGGTTTGTGTGATCCTTCTGATCCTTTTTAAGAAGTTTAACTCCAAGTTCTCCTAGAATTCTAACAGTAGATGCTAATCTGTTAGGTGAAAAAAACATTATTTGTGGAGGAACTCTAGTTAGTTTTGTTACTTAATACCAGCAGATGTTATGCAACCGTAAATAATATGTCTATTAAAATTCAAGACACTCAGTAAAATATAATAAATATTTGAAATTGCTACAATACAATACAAATAGAGAAACATTTATGGTAATGCAATATTGACAGCACTACTTCCATTCTGGATTTTATTATTTCTAAATGATAAATGATAGTTTAGAATAACTTTTAACGATCTAGTGTTTAGAAGCTATTTAAAGTATATGAAATGAAGGTTTGTTATAGACAACAAAGGAAAAATAGGGTGGAAGAAATGATTAATCTTTGAATACTTAGCTTGACATATTCCTTTTCTTCCTTCCCCATCATTATTTGTTTTTACATCCACAAAATGCCAAATTGAGCGAACTCATGCAGTTTTACAGATGCATCTGCTTTCTGACCTTTTAATGCTAGTGCTGCATTTAGCACAGGAATAATCTAGAGGTTTAAATACTGAAAATCCTTCAGACAAATCTCCTGAAAACAAGGTGTAAAATATTTTATTTATTTGGATCCAGATCCTCACATCATGTAAAGAAGAGTAATTGAGAATGAATGTTTATAGTTTTCAGCTGCTATCAGAAATATGAAATAATTGGATTGATAGCTATAACCTTGTGAGTGTGTGTGCATGTAGTAACTATAACATTGTGTATCTTAGAGTAACTGCATGAATATTTATGTTACAAGGCAGAGTTCGCAGTAGTATAATTACAGACATAGTTAACTTGAAACACTGGAAACTCCTTGAGTATTTTTCAAAATTAACAACAATTACCATAAAATTCTACAAAGCAATTTAATCTTTCTTTATCATTTAAAATGGTATATTGATGCATATGTATACATTTGTCTTTTAAAATGCCATTAAAGTATTAGCTAGATTATTAAAATGCTTAGGAAGTAGGTAAAAGCAATTGATACAATAGCCTTTCAATCTATTCCAGGCTCTCTGAGCCCCATTGTAAAGACCTGATATTGAAAATTACTATATTCCAGAAATTTCAGCAATTAAACCGGAACCATCTATTACCTTTTTTTTTTAATGATTTTTGTTGATTAATAGCATACATGACATTAGTGAAGATAAAATGGAAAAGCTTCAGGAAATCTACTGCACTACAGAAAGCTTACCTTGTCCCCAAGATAGTATCCCAACATTACTCTAATAGATTATGTCAGGCTAGGACAGTTAGCTAAGAAATACTTGTTCCCAGAGGGAATTTGGGTATATTAAGAATATGGAACAGATTTTTTTGTTGGTCTGCATTCTCTCCAGTTATTCATACTGAGCATGATAGCTTTCATACTACCCATGCTGGCATGTGTTAAGCAGGTGCGAACTCTGTAATCTGTTGTCATATAACACTGTGTTTCTGTAAATGATAGCAAAACTGATAGAAGAAAGTTGACACCAGTTTTTATGTTCATTTGACAAGAGTATCTGGCCTTTGTAATGCAGAATAATGCATTTTTTACTGCCAGGTTTAGTAAAGTGCCCAGGTGGCCAAGAAGGCCAACAGCATCCTGGTCTGTATCAAAAACAGTGTGTCCAGCAGGAGAAGGGAAGTGATCATGCCCCTATACTCAACACTGGTGAGGCCACCCCTTAAGTACTGTGTTCAGTTTTTGGCTACTGCAGTTGAAGAAATACATACAGATACTGGAGTGGGTCCAGAGAAGGGCAACGAAGCTGATGAGCACATGTCATATGAAGAGTGGCTGAGGGAACTGGGATTGTTTAGTCTGGAGAAGAGGAGGCTGACAGGAGACCTTGCTCTTTGCAACTACCTGAAAGGCAGTTGATCTCTTCTCCCAAGTAACAAGCAATAGGGCTAGAGGAAATAAGTTCAATTTGTTCCAGGGGAGGTTTAGATTGGATATTAGAAAAAATTTCTTCACTGAAAGAGTGATGAAGCATTGGAACAGGCTGCCCAGGGCAGTGGTGGAGTTGCTCTCCCTGGAGTTGTTCGAAAAATGTGTAGATGTGACACCTTGGGACATAGTTTAGTGGTCATGGTGGTGTTGGATTAGTGGTTGAACATGATGATCTTAGAGATCTTTTCCAACCTTAATGATTCTATGACTGTGATTCTGCTTTTTCTGTTGTTCAGATTGATTTCTGCTTTTTCTTGTTCAGAAAACCCTACGCAAAAGCTTAGTTGACTGATTCCTTCATAAGCAGTCCATTTTTTCCTAGGCAGAAAAGGAGATTCAAGCTTGCTTTTTTTCTCTCTCTCTTTTCATTCTTATATTTTTTAACTGCGTGAATAGTTTCTTCTCTGAAATTCCTCCTTTTTACAAGTAGATACTGTAACTAGTACTTAAGAGGGGGCACAGAGGTCTCAGATGAATAAAGATCTTCTTCTTTGCCTCAGTGGCAACACTGACAAAAGAAGAGGATCTACAGGGAGTGAAAATTCATTTTGACAGCTTTCACTGTTTGTTGTCACTAAGCCAGAAATCATAGAATCATGGAATGCATTGGGTTGGAAAGGACCTTTCAAGATCATCTAGTCCAACCCTCCTACAGTGAGCAGGGACATCTTTACCTAGATCAAGTTGCTCAGAGCCCTGAGCAAACCTGTCCTTGAGTCATGGTGATTTGAGTATTATTTGTGGCTTGATACAATAGACTTACCTTGATTTGTGGAAAGATGTATTTCTTCTAAATGAGGAAGGCATGATTATGTTGTGTGGTGAGGACACATCTAGGATACTATGTCCAGTTATGGGCTCCCTAGTTCAAGAAAGACGGGGAACTACTGTAGAGAATCTACCAGAGGGCAACAAAGATGATTGCAGGACCGGAGCATCTCTCTCAGGAGGAGAGGTTGAGAGAGCTGGGACTAATTAGTCTGGCGAAGAGAAGGTTGGGAGGAGACCTTACCAATGTTTATAAATATCTAAAGGATGGGTGCAGGGAGGATGGAGCCAGATCCTTTTCAGTAGTGCCCAAAGATACGACAGGGAGGAATGGGCACAAGCAGAAACACAGGAACCTGCACTTCAACATGAGGAGAAACTTCTTTTTCCCTGTGAGGATGACAGAGCACTGGCACAGGCTGCCCAGAGAGGTTGTGGAGTCCCCTTCTCTGGAGACTTTCAAAACCCATCTGGACACGTTCCTGTGTGACCTACTGTAGGTGATTCTGCTCTGGCAGGGGTGTTGGACTAGATGATCTCTAGAGGTCCCTTCCAACTCCCAACAATTTTGTGATTCTGTGTAGAAATCTGTCGAGACTATAAAGTCAAACTTTACACTGGGTAGTATCTGAAACCCTATATGAATAATGTTACTGGGAAAAAAAATGTTCAGAAATGGTTACTTTGCCTTTTTAACTGTAAATTATAGTAATATTTTTCATTATTTTCTGTTAAAAAAATCCAGGGTTGTTATCTCTGAGCCCCATTCTGCTCACTCAAAAGAGAAAAATACTAATTCATGAACATCACAGTTTAAAATAAGAATGTAAAAAAAAATTCACTGTTGAACCGTAAGTCCTATAAAACATCACACAGATATGATGTGGACATTGACTATATGCTTTATTTTTCGTTTAAAGGAATATAGTCACCACATTTTTTTAAATGTCAATCCAGTTTCTATAGTGCCACTACAAGAACAAGGGTTGTCTTCTATTTCAGGACCTAAGAAGATGGTGGTGGTCCTTAAGTTGATGTGTGATAAACCCTAAACAATTTTTAAAGAAATTTTTAAAAATCCACAGTCCTGATGTAAAAATATGGTGTGAAAATGTCAAATCATCAAAACACAGTGGTGGAAATGAATAATCATGGTTTTGGTCCATAAAAAAATTCCCTGTGACATTTTGTGGGGTTTTTCATTCCTCTCATGATGTAAGGTTCCTAAGAATATATTATAAAGTTATTCTGGAAAAAAAAAAAAAAAAGGAAGTTCTAATTGTTTTCAAAATACCAGTATATTAATTCTAACATGTTTTAAAAATTTAGGAACTATCTCTTGAATTCATGAATTCTCCAGATAGAAAAATGAAGTTTTTCTGTATCAGATCTCCAGACAGTGAATTTGTAATTCTTATACAGCCTTATATAGCTTTATGTGTACTGTATTGCCCTCATATTTTCTTTAGGAAGTTCTAATTGTTTTCAAAATACCAGTATATTAATTCTAACATGTTTTAAAAATTTAGGAACTATCTCTTGAATTCATGAATTCTCCAGATAGAAAAATGAAGTTTTTCTGTATCAGATCTCCAGACAGTGAATTTGTAATTCTTATACAGCCTTATATAGCTTTATGTGTACTGTATTGCCCTCATATTTTCTTTAACATCTGTAATGAGTATTTTTCTGCTATTGACCATTAATTATAAGGAACTATGCTCAATTAGAACTGCTGTTCAATAGATGCTTTTTTCTCCATCTGTCGTTGATTAACAATACTAAATATGACATCATGTAGGAGTATAGTATCCAATGTGCCTGGATATCATACAGTACTTTTATAATCTAGGAAAGATTTTTTGGAAACACTTAAAACTTTAAAAACCCCAAATTTTCCTTAGTTGATGGAAAACACCTTCAAAATTGTGCTCACTGTACATACTTAGGGTAGCACTGCTAAATATGTGTCATATTTTAATTAGATAAATGCCAGTCTTCCTCTTTAAAATATTTATTTCCTGTTCTATTCCAATATTTTTTGTCTAACATATTTTTGCATTTATTACACAGCAAATTCCTTTATGCAGAAACAAAGCTTTCACAAAACTTTGAAGTAGACATAGTAAAAAATACAATGGTTGGCTGATACTGGATAGATTATAAAACGAATCCATTTCTGCTCTCTTCGAAAGAGATATCGCTGCTGTTTCCTTTTGGCTATCTTGAGCTATGGTGATCTGCAACGATGGATTTTCTTTTCATTTTATTGTTTTTTGACTTTATTTCTAAGTTTTTATACTGGAGGTGCGGAACAGGCAGTCTATGTAATTCTATTTTTTATCCAAAATATAACTCAATCACTTCATTTCCCCATTTTCCCAAGAAAGAAATTTCATGTCAAGTTCAAAACCTCGCTGGAGATAGTTTTAGCAGATTATTAAACTTAAATATCCATGCTTGAATTTTTTGACAGTAAATACGGAAAAGTAAAATTAACGTTGCAAAGTTATTTTGCTCAGATATCAGATGATAAAAGAAGGTTTTGTTTCATACTTTCAGTTTAAATACTTTTTCTGTTAATGAGATGTCTGTATTGTTTAGATGATCATGTTTAACACATTTGTGCACATTTTAAACACTAAAGGAAGTCAAAGAATAAAAAAAGAGTTACATATTGGAAAACAGGTTACCTTCTGTATTTTTGCTTTTTAAATATAACTTTAAACAGATTTTTCCTTGCCTTTTAAAATGAGGATGTTAGGTCAGTTCCTCTCTATCTGTAATAAACAATGTTTCACTGTTTATCTCCTAGACCAGACTTTTTTCTATTGACTTCTGCAGATTATTAGTATGGTCCCTTGCCACTGTACTAATAAAAATTCTAAATAATGATTTGAGTACCAAGTGGCTCATTGACTGCTGCCAAGCAATACACAAAAGTGTCAGGACAAAATAAGAGCGTGACTTATATATGCTAATCTAACACAGTTTTAATTAATTCTTTGGTCAATCTGATTTTCAGGGATTCTGAGAGCTACATCTCTCAATGACTTCAAAGAAGTTCTCGGTACATAGTATTTCAGCAAAGTAAGTCCATGGCTTCTATTTCGTTATTTGTTTCGGACACATTGCGCTCCTTAGGGATAAGTTCTGCTACTTTTCCAGTTTTCATGACACCTGAAGTCAGAAATTGTTTCTGGCTACAAACAGATGGTGTTCTTTCTGTTATGCAATGTCCTTAACTAAAAGATGCAGAGTGAATGTGCTGCTGTTAACTCTTGCTTCAGGTGTCACTTCTCTCCACAATCTATACTACTTCTACCCAATTTATCCTTCCAGAGGAATTTTTGTTCAGTTGCTATAACCTTTAAGTAAAAAGAATTTGGCAGTACATTTAGCTTCATTGTAGTGTGCAAAATATTACTCATTGTTAATGTCTGAAG
The DNA here is from genome assembly GCF_000703405.1 of Apaloderma vittatum. NCBI lineage: Eukaryota > Metazoa > Chordata > Aves > Trogoniformes > Trogonidae > Apaloderma > Apaloderma vittatum. The sequence goes on from NW_009723162.1 coordinate 17,091, forward strand.
GAAATTAATGTCAGAAATTTGGCCAAAAAAAATACTCTGTTGCTTTGCCAGTTTCTATCCAGGTATGCAGGTTTTTTCTTTCCATCAAGGGAATAATAATCCACTTTGAATAAAAAGTTTTGTGTTAATTCAAAAGAACCAGTAAAATGATTTTTCGCTTCCAACTCTAAGATTAGTCTTTGGAGCACATAAAATTTCAATTTCAATTTGCCAGTTTTTCCTCTTTTATATATGAGGCAGAAATGTCACAAACTAAACTAAGTAAGGCAGGAATAAGTATTCTAATACAAATGGTTTTGATATAATTCTGCAATATTTTATCAGAAGAAGATAAAAGGACACATTTGGTCAGTTTGCTGAAAGGTCATGAGGAATTACTTTTTCTTAAGGTCTGCTGTACACACTCGAACAAAAATATGCTCAGTTTTCCTACACAAAGACTTTTAAATTTCACACAACCTAAAAGCATTTATGTGCAATCGTTACTGCTTATAAAAGACTTCATGAATCTGTGCAGTTAATGGTTCTTCACACACCTGTACTAAGTGGGCTGGATGATTATTGCTTTGCAGAGAATGATTTGTGCTGGTTTTGAAGAAGGTACCCATCCTTTTCTTTTGATCCTACTTGAAAATAAATAAGAATATGTTGTTTTATTAGCAAATAGTTTAATTTTTTCAAAAGTTTGTTATGAAATTGAACTATTTTGAACTCAATTATATATCACTGTTAAGAAAGATAACCTTTTTGGACACGTAGCCCTTCTCTTGATCTAGATCATGAGAAATGAACTCCAAGCTGATTATAGTCTGCAAGCTATTTTTTTTTTAGTGATATGTAATTAGATAGAATAAGTAAAAGGAATTTAAGTTTTGCATCCCATAGGACTATATTACCATATAAATAGCTGAGGTTTATAAAGGTTGATTTTTAGATTTAAGAAGGTTAGGGCAAAAAGGCTTATGGTTACAAGTGTATAAATTCTTAGTCTAGGATGCAGTGAGTTTGAAATCTCAAATGATGCTAAAAAACCTGACTACTTCCCTGAAAAATGAATCTTACTTTATTAGGCAGTATTGACTTTAAGAACTTTGTGAGTGTCATACCTACACCAAAGCAGTGATCTAAATGGATCAAGAAGAAATTAAAACTGTTTGAAATACTGCTCTAAAGTGTCTAAAGTTTTTCTGATGAATGTCCATTTGTTAAGGAACTGTATATCCAAGAAAAAAAGTGCATAAAGGTCCTCTTTTGAAATACTGTCAATGTTTATGGAAAAAAAGAACCCGCTGTAGAAAAAAAAAAGTGAATATAAACTAAAACTCATTTTTTACTTAATGATTTTTTTTCTTAGAAGTCTGAAAAAATTTATTTTGAGGAGTATTTCCAAGTATCACAAACATTTCATAGATGTCTTAGTGAGAAGGCTTTGAAGCCTGCAGGATTACATGCCAGCATAAAACTAGTACACTTGAAGTGTACTTGGAGGCTTTAAGATTTACATAATCCATGGCAACTTCCCATTCGAAGGAAGAAATTGAAATTTTTAGTTTTCATTCCAAGATGGAATGAAATGAAAATCTTCCACAAAATGGAAATAATTTTATTTTTGCAGTAATAATTGTGAATAATCACACAGCTAGGTTCACTAGAAAAAGAAATTGAACTAATACAAATAGATACACACAGAATTATCTTTATTCTTGTCCTTAACAGAAGTGTGAATATACTCACACAGGGATTTGCATGAGATGTATTACTATGTGATGCGCATCATGTTTTCCTCTGCTGCCTATACAGAGCTAGAAATCGTTAGGTAGGCATTTTTCTTTTTTAACTTAATATCAAGAAGTACATTTTTTTAAAACTTTTTATGTGAGATAGGTCAAACCATAAAGTTGTCTTTGTCAGTTGTATAATAGTTTGTAATTATTTTAGGACAGCAGAATCAGCACATTTCTTTTATTCTCTAGACATAGGCAAGGCTGAAAAAGGACTAAGATGGCAGCATCTTAAGGGTGTGAGAATTTTGTATTTTATGTTATTGGAAAGGAGATGGCTTTTTGCTCTTAAAAGGAAAACCTAACAATATGCATGTGGATTATTTGTCTGTTTTAACAAGTGTAACTTTCACAACAAAGTATAGAGGGTTTTCTCTTCCACTTTCCTGATTTAGGGTTGGTAGTTTTGGCTGAGAAACTTTTAAAATTAGTGCTTTGTTTTACTGCTACTCTCCTGAACCAAAGCTCAAAGAACACGGGTATATCTCACTGCAATTTAGATATTTATGTGATTGTTAGAGAAATATAAATGACTGAAATTGTATGATGATTTCATGTTGTAATTCCAAAAGACTTACATTAGTCTCTACTATTTTTGTTACTTCCAAATTAAAACTCACAGGGAACGTAAACCAGGGAACTATACATACTTTCTCATTTGCAGTATAATAGATATCCAAGCAGAACAAGCTTCAGTGCAACAATTTGGGTTGACTTGGTATCAGGATAGACATCTGTCCCACTTACAATGTACAACTGCACTACCTGTGAGAAACACCAAAACAACTGGATCCATGTAATTGCAGATTACATGGGATCACTCCTACTTTAATAGCAACCTAGAAGAGATCAGCCCATTAGGTCAATGAGCCCTTCTGCATGACTGCTTACATTTGAGAGTTTAAACACTACAAGCATCAGTATTATAGAGGTTATGCATCGATCCTCAGAGCAAAACAGTTTTATTTTGTCCTTTTTCCTGCAATGTTTAACAAAATAAGACGCATTGATTGGCAGACTGTAAAACAAACTTCATGAAGGAATGAAAAAAAAGTAGCAAAACGTTTTAGGATTTTCTGAGGCAGTTTCAAATCCTCTGAAGTTAATGAGAGTTTTCTCCACTGACTTTAGTAATTCTTTTCATTCAGTTAAGGGTGTATTTTCATAACAGAGTACTAAAGGGCCCTTAATTGAGTTGTTAAAAAGAAAGAAAAAGAACTCAAGACTGAAAGCCAAGGTTTTTATATATTCTAAGTATGAAGCATTCTTATTAAAAGGATGATTAACCTTTGGTGTAAATAATCAAAGTGAATTCTTTCTACCAGCATAGTCTGTGTGACTGATTTTAACTACCTGTTATTTTGAAACTGTCTATACATGGAAGTTAATGAGGAGAAGGAATTTATTTATTTTACTATTGCCATTCTTAAAGTGGCTCTCTCTATAACTGCCTGTTTGGCAAAAAAAACATCCTACTGAAGAAAACTTTAATGCATTGTATCTTAATACATTACCAAAGTATAATAAAATCCATTTCACAGCAGCACTCTTCCAGCAGAGTAGCAGTTCTCTTCTGGAGAGTTAATGAGAGGAGTTAGTGGCCTATCATTTCATGTTCTAGCTCATTGCACATTTATTTCCCCATGTAGACAAGTCCCTAGTCAAACATAGCTTCTTTTTTTTCTTTTTTTTTCTTCTTTTTCTGTTAGGTACAGACTATTGTGAGCTGATTTCAGCCTGTAGTAAATGAGCTTCTAAACTTGAGCTCCCTGAATATATGCAATTCTTGACAAAGAAAGTAAATTAGTACTTTTCATTACCACTGATACTTTCCTATGTCTTCCTGAATTCCAACAGTATGCCTTGTTAATGCTGTTGCCAGAAATACAGATTAAGCAGTGCACTCTGCAAAGCATTATAAGGAGAATGTTGCTTTGTTGACATTATTTGCACATTTATTAGCAAGTGATACTTCGAGTAGTGACAACACATTTTAGCCACTCTCTTCATTACAGTACTGGTATGAGCTGTGCTGCCTACTGATATTGGGGAGCAAGGTTTGTCGGAGGGGGAGGTGTGAGGGGTTTTGGCTTGGTTTTGTTGTAGCCCCTCCAATAGCACAGTTCTGGTGCCTCCACCTCTGACACCTCTAGTCTGTGGTTTTGCATTATGTCACTCAGTCTTTTAACTAATTTTCTTTTGTCTCATGTGAGCAGGGATTCTGTAGCTTTTAAACTGATACTCGGGAACTTCTGATTGGTTGAGAATGTTCATCTGGAAGGAATCCTGTAAAAACCTACTGATACTATCTTGTAACTGCAAAATATCTCCATACCAAACTAGTAACTAATTTAACCCTCGTAATTGATCTGATCACTTCTCTGTTTCATAAAATTCAGCTGCCTGAAGCCCTCTCTTTGTACAAAAATCTTGGGTTCCCAGTCTTTTTTCCTTGAAAATCTAATTAACAGTATTCTTTTAAATAAGAAGATTACTTTCTGTGAGCAATTAACTGAAATTCAGTCTGCTTTAAACTTTTCAATATAGCAATGAATATTTATGAACTTAATAGAACTTCACCCTGGTAGGCAGTCCCTTTAATCTTATTTGAAGCAGCATGGGGCCCAAGTCTCACTGAATTAACATCATATTTTCTTTTGGCACACACACACAAAAAAATAATTTCCTTGAAATAAAATATTTGACCAACTGATACCCAAACCTATTGCAGTTCAAAGTCTGTTTCAGTAAAACTAGAGTGTATATACCCATATTATCTGTGGCTCCATGCTGTGATTCAACAATGTTTTCTCAAGCTTGTATGCACTTTTCTGCACCATTAGCACCTGCTGGCTTGCAAATATCAATCATACAATAAAAGATACAATAACTTTGGTCTTAAAATGTAAGCCAAATAGGGTAAAGATCCACTATGGAGAAAAAATAAAAAAGAATAAAAATGAAAAGCAGACATTCAGGAGACAAACAAGAAAGCTGGAATAAAAGAATTAGAGAAATATTTTTAGTATTGAATTTCCTGTCTAATTTTGCTTTATCTCCTTGATGTGAAGAGTCATTATTACGAAATTGCTTTTGAAGTAAAATCTGGTTTACATTCTCAAAACAAATGCATACTGCAAACAATTTTCTAGTAATTTCTATATTATTGCCACATATGCAAAATGCATGAGAGCCGGATTTAGTCCTTTTTTTTCCCCTTTCATCTCATTAACTCTGCCATCTCATTTGTGTTTGAAGAACTGTCTTGACTAATTTTACTACCTGTTTTTGATATGTTTACTAGATGAACTTCTTTTGTTATACTTCTCTGTGTTTCTCACTTGTCTGAGCCTACTCCTCAAGATTTTCTTTTCATATGCCCTTTTATTCTTGAGCCTTTGTTTTGTGTTTTCACTGGGTGGTAATGACATGCTTGTAAAAGATGTGTTCCTTTTAATGGACTCTCTTGTTTTTGCAGGTGATTTGACAGTAGCTGCCTGTCAAAAAGATAGATGGGCTGTTTTGTAGAAGAGGTGATTTTGATGCAAAGAACTTTTCAAGAGTAGCAAAGAGCAGACATAGAGCACTCATTTATCTCTGTGAGAAGGAGATGTTTCAGGTAATGTCCATTCCCAGTGGATCTGTGCATATTCTGCACATCTGATGCGTACAGAATATGTCAGACTTGGTGCACAATCTGACCCTGTTTCAGAGCTACAGCAGAATCAATTATCTCACAACCAGTTTGAAACTGTAGGAATCTCAAGTGGGTAATGAGGAGATACAGCCTTAGCCAAAAACCTTGCAAACTCAGACCACATAGGGCAGAATACACAAAAGTAGTTGATGAAAGCAGGCTAAGTAGGCTTTAAGGGAATGGATATATAACCAAGAAACATTGTAGGAAGAATAGAAAAACACTCTGAGTTCTTCCAAAACACTTATCATGAAAAGTAGACATCACTTTACCTGACCTCAGTGAGGGAAATATGCATATTGTTCTGAACACAACTGTATATGCTATATTGGCGATCACCAAGATACCTGCTTTTATCCTTCCATTAAAATGTGTTTCTCAAGCTGTTCTTTTGTTTTGGAGTTCTAAGGGATCTTCTGGCAAGCTTCTGTTAAGGGTATATCTTTTTTAGGTAGTACTGTACATAAATGTTGCGGTTCATGCAGGAAAACACATGAACTGAAACCTAGGACTTTGACCTGTTCTGCTGAAAAGCCATGTTCTCTTCTAAAAAGCCCAAATTCGGCAGGATTTCAGTAATCCCTTAAAGAATTCTTGGAAGTGGAATTACACTGTTACCACCTTTGCAACTGTCAAATAATAATACACAAATTTTCAACCATTGTGCATCCAATATTCAGTGTGAAGTTGCAAAATGACTTTGTGAAATATATACTCTGGAAAGGGTTCTTGCTTCCTGAGATAGTCAGCAGATGGAACACAAAATGCTTACCTCATCTCTAGATGTAGCTGAGTAGACATATTCAAGAAAATGTGCCAGAACAGAAAAATTGTGTACGATTTCTGTAATCTTGCATATGACCTCATTTCTTCCAGTATCTCTAAAAATTGTATGGAGACTGATTTTGTTGAGTTTTTCTTTCCTCTTTCATCTTCTCCTCTTGCTTCAGGTCATAAGAAGGGTGAAAAGAAGTCATGTATGAGATGTCATTTGTGACCTCTATGTTACAAATAGATGTCTCCAACATATAGACCCTGGTTGCCATCAGGGTTGTATGGGTTCCAATTCAGTGATGAAAGTAGTAGAAAAAGGAAAAAGAGACGGACATATCTATTTAAGTTATAAGCATAAATGGATTTCTGCCATCATATGGGATATAAATGTAGCATTTGTATCATTATTTGCGTGGCAACACCAAGCAGCATTTATGCCGGCATGTCCTTCGTAGTTAATTTGCAGGTAAATTCTAAAACATTATTTTTTCTTCAAAAAAACAAGTATTTCAGGTAAAATATTATAATCTATCAGATTTTTTTCTCAGATACACAAATAAAAAAACTGGCGCAACACAGATTAATATGTATGATGTTTCTGTTACTGGTAACATGAAGAGCTATCAGTACTCATATTTCAGCAGGTAAAAGAACTTTACATCATATCAGACTTTTATTCCTACTTGTCAATTTTTTTTATATATCTCTCTTCTAAATGAAAATAAATAATAAATAACATCAGTTGATAAATATTTCTTTTACAGCTATTTAAAATATATTACTTTTCCGTCTTTGTTCCTGAGTAAAACCAGTAACTCTAACACAGAGTACCTGAAAGCACTTTTGGCACAAAGGTCAGTAAAGTTCAGGATCTTTAAATGCAGTATTCAAGGTTTAGGAATTTGGATTTTGCTAACAAAATAAAAATTTATAGGAAAAAATTTAACCAATGCTACCAGCTACAAGTTCTTTCAGGTGGTTTGTAGACTGATGCATACTGTCCCAGGTATGTTATCTTAACACGCGATCAGAACTTTGTCAAAAGCTTAACTGACGTTCATTCCATAGTATATGTCGCCCAAACCTAAACTGAATTTCAGGAGAAAAAATTGTGGGTTGTTTTTTATTTTTTAACTCACAGTTGTGTCCTAGCCAAATTTCAAAACAACTTACTCTAAACAGTGAAGCTATAAAGCTTTTCATAATTCAAAAAGTGCTTTAAAAATTTAAAAGGCAGAATTCCTAAAATATGTTATTCCCACAAGCCAGCATAAACTTCTTCTGCTGTCCTCTAGGTCTAGGGTTGTTCAATTTGCAGCCCTAATGAAGAGAGCAATAAGAATTATCATTCAATCTTCATAATGTCCATAAAGTTTGGAGCTTCACTCTTAATGAGCAAATGACATGAACTGATAATTAAAGCAGTCTCAAACACTCTCAAAGAGATGTTGAGAAAATGCTTCCTTTATGAAAGTTTAACAGTTTGTCATTTTGTAGATAAGTCTGAATTTTGATTGATTAAGAAGTGATAATTTTTGGCTTGAGTAAGAATGTATACATACATTCTTTTACATAAAAATCAGGGAAAAGAAAAAAGCCATAGTCTGTTTAAGTTGCTCCTAATTTACCATGATCAAAATCAAACTTTTTTATTCTCGCCTTAAAATTGTTCCTTTCCTCAAAAAGCAAATTTCCTGTTAAATTTCTTGATAAAGCAAAACTTTATGTCTGGTTATTGTGTTCTGTTGTTTTCTTTCCTTTATTCCACACCTTCACATGTACTAGCTAACACGTAAAAACTAGGTAAATTGATAATACAATACCTTCCACTACTAATTTCAATGTTTTCTACACGCCCACGTTCTCTATATGTCCTACTTAAATAATTTTTTACTGTTTTCAAGGACAAAGAGGATAAATTTTATTTTTTAATGTACTCTAATACTTCTATTACTGAATTATTTTAAATTGATTGCATAGACAAAGTCCCTTGAGATCTGCATTTTTTCACCTTTAATCCAAGTCTGTTATCTTCAAGAGTCCTTGTCCAATTTCAGTCATAATTCTGACAAGACTATTACTTTGACTGATGTTTGATTTTGATAACAACCCAGTGTGTCATTTTATTACAAAAAATCTGCACCTTTTATTTCGTATCATTTCTCTAGTGATGTTCACTAACTTATTTCAGATGCCAGTGTTTTAAAACTGCCCAGAGGGATGACTGTCCTTATTTAAAATTGTCTTTTTAAAAAAAAAAAATTAATGTTGTATAATGCTGTTAGCTGTTAGCTTTTTTTCTATAAAGCTGTTAGCTTTTTTTCTATATAGTAGAACAAAAAATATATCATTTTAAGATAATTCTGAGAGTCTTATAATTACATCACTTAGATTCTGGAGAAATAATTCATCACTGCTTGCAGTTACCAAGGGGTTTCAGTCAAATTCTTTTTTAAAGTTTTAGTTATGAAGTTCATTTTAATTTTCATTGTTTGTCCATGAATAAGACAAAAAACCAAAATTTCATCATTTTGTGTAACTATTATATAAAAATTATTGAATTTTCTACTGATAGCTATAGCTAATTATTGTAACTTGTATTAAGAAGGCATGTGTTAAGCGTAGTTTCTTAATACTAATAGTTCTCTGTAATTCTTATTGAAATTAGACACATTATTATTGTCATGATGCTCTGTCAGAAAACTGTTATAATGCTTGTGTTCAAAATCCTAAAAGATTTTTTTCCCTCTGTGTTTACTGAACTATAAATATGCATTGCCCCTCTAGGTATCCTGTGCAAAAGTTCAGAGAGAAACAAGAGTGTATCAGGAACAGAACAGAAATTCAGAAAATGTGAATCCAATTTGTATGTGATCAGAAATCCTACAATAGCAAGTCAATTAATTGCCCTTTAAAACAGAAACAAAATCTCTCTCTCTGTTGTCTGACTCTGATGTTCAGGACAAAAAGCCTGTCTTTTGTTCTGTGTATACGGCATCTAATTATAATTTGGGATTATGCATTTATGGTCTTTTTTGCAGTGACTTCCAGGAAATTTTACTGGAAAACACCAGTTTAGGGTTTCTGTCAAAGGAATTCAAAGAAAAGCAACTCCCATAAATAGTTTGAGGATATAATTCCTGTAATGAAGATCTTCAACTTAGGAAGAAGACATGAAATTTCAGGTATGCTACCATTACGAGCCCTGTAGATCTTTTCCTTGTTAAAAGGAGTGTTTAAAACTCCAGCAGGTTATACATGAAAGATATACATGAGGTAAAAGTTCTTAATTAATTTTTGCATTACTATTACAGTCAGTAATAAGCAGGAAAATACACTATGAGCAGGAAAACTCTGTGACTCAGATGGGCCACGTGAGGTGTCTAATATGGAATTTACACATCATTAGCCATTCTTCAGCTATTTAGATTTCTGTCTACTTTGAACTTTTTACTTTAGGAGTCCATCACATGTGCTTATACCTTTTTTTTTTTTTTACTTCAGAAAAATTACCTGTTCCATCTTTCTACAGAACTATGTATTTTTACTATCGAGATTATTTTCCTACAGGTGAGAGAAATCAGTTATAATTTACGTACAACATTGCTTTTTTTAAAATTTGAAGTTGAACAATAGCACATAAATTATTTTAGTGTGGCACCATTATATATCCATTTCAAACTGATACCTTAGTAATTTTCAACTTGTGTTCTATTTGCTAATGCCATTGATTTGCTAGCAGGTACATTTCTGCCTGAGAAGCATATTTAGGGGTGCAGGTTAGACTTCTATCACTCATGGGCATAGATCCAAAAGGTTACAAAAGCTTTGCTTTCTTTAATGCACTTACTACCATTTGCAGTTCTCTAGTCCAGCATTTTTTGTGGATATCATAAGTCTTTTCCCCCTTGAGTAAGTGAATCACAGAATTACAGAAGTGCTAAAGTTGGAGGACACCTCTGGAGGTCATCTAGCAAAACACCCTGCTTAAAATAGGATCAACTAGAGCAGGTTGCTTGGGCTCGTGTCCAGTAAGTTTTTGAATAATTCGAAGGACTCCACAACTTCTCTGTGCAATCTGTTCTAGTGTTCAGTTACCTTTAGTGTTTTATGTCAGAACTTCCTGACTTCCAGTTTGTACCCGTTACCTCTTGTCATGCCTCCAGGCACCATTGAGAAGAATCTGGCTTGGTGTTCGTTACTCTTCCCATCAGATATTTATATGCATTGAGAAGGCTCCCTGTGAGACTTCTCATGTCCAGGCTGAACAATCTCAACTATCTGGGATAGAAGGATTGTCTTGGTCTCTGCATAAATATTTACCTACATATTACTTGACAAATGTCTGCAGCAAGTTAATCTGAACTGCGGAATTTACAGATGACTGTCTCTCTGTAAGCAGTAGTTATAAAAGGTTGCTATGAGTAAAAGGTAAAATTGAATTACGCTTCTTGACTACAGAAGACGAACAGAAATCAAAAGAACAGACTGAGAAATAATAAAATCCACAGCTAAAAATATTAGTGGAATTTTGGAAACACAACATTACAAATATTTTTCCTACTTGTCTCCTAGCGTTTGCAAATGACACATTATTGTCAGAAGTGATAGCCCCAAGGGGAAGTATATAAAACAGTGAATATAAAGTGTCGAGAAGCTAGAGTTAAGGTAAAACATAACTGTATCCTTCTACAAATAGTATATTAAGAGCTCTCCATTATAAATAAGAACATTTAACTTGAAGAAATTAAGACAATTTTTCGAAAATCAGATCAGTCTTCCAAAATGCTTTAAGAAGTGGTAGAAATAATTTAGAAATTAATGCAGAGAACATCTTCATGCTCTTACACATTGCACCTTTAGCTCCTTGAAATTTCATTCACTGTTTTAAGCAAGACATGGTGGAATTAGAAATGCTATTAAGAAGAGAGACAAGGATGATCAGAGATATGCAGTGGTTTCCAGTTGAAAAGATATCTCACATTGAAAACCCTAATTGCTAGCAGTTTTGAGAAACAGAGGGAGAGAAGATACAGACTCATGAACTGTATGGCATGAGCAAAGCAAGAATTTAGTTTTTGTGATGTGCTAGGGGATCATCCATTGAAATTACACAGTGGGAGTTTTAAAACAAGAAGTCTTTGCAAAATGCATAATAGTGCTGACACCTAGAAGCCAACAGGACACACTAGCTAAAAGCTATCTTTGTACTTGTCCTGTTTCTTCTATTCTTTTCCTAAATACTCCTGTCTGTTCTGGCCTCTGTCAGATGCTGGAAGAATGAGGTGAAAATCTCCGTTCAATGGCAATTCTTTTATAACTCTGTATGTAAGCTACTCTGGGAAATAAAAATACTGCAGTGTTACAGATAAAAGTTCAATCCATTGAAGTAAATGTCTAGTTTCTAATTATGCACTACGGAGAGCAAGTTTTCTCTCTATCTTTCTTCTGAGAGTGTGGCCTGATATTCTTAGAGAATTAAAGATATGTACTGGGACTAGTACTTTCATGTTGAGAATCAATAAAACATATCCATCTCAGTCATTTAATGCTGTTTACACATTCTGCTCATCATTTCAATATGGAATTTTGAATAGTATGTTGGTGTCATTCGTTGTATTCAGTATTTTCAGTAGTGGTGATGAAGACAAAAATTATAAATTTCAGTAATCAGTAGTTTTACCTGAACCTGTCAAGTTTACAGTATTAGTCCTGGAGTGTCATGGATACAGGTTTTCTTTTGAGAAATGTAGTTGGAGGGTGGGAGAGAGGAAAATAAAAACCCTGAATCTGTCAAATTTATCTTTTAGGATATATTTTATCCTGACCAGTATAATGATATGAAACAAAAAGAAATAACTATATTAAGTATGAATTAACTGTAAACCAAACATCAGAAGTGGTTCTGTCAAAGATCAGATGAAGACTTAAGTGAAGATGTATGTCAGTTCTTGGATCCAGATCTGTCTGTACACTTTACAGTGTCAGTGACAGGATAAATGCCGTCCATTACAGGAGGGTACTGTTACAGTCCTTAATTACATCCATATATGAATAATTCACTTTATGTGGGAGGAACCGTTCATATTGACCAGGTAGATGAGTGAATGTCTGTAAGAACTGGCCTAAGTAAGGAAAACACGACAGAAAATCGTGCCAATAGTGACATAGATAGACATGAATTTAATGTATATACTCTTGGCCTGTGACCCCTTTTATTGACATTTCTGACTTTGTACTTGTACTGGAGAAAACATGTGTCCAATGAGGAAATATTTATCTTACATACATATTTGAACATGCTTTGCTCTGATTTATTTTGCTGAATGTAATCCAACCCCCAGTATAATTACTTCAATAAAATTTTCTAGTCAGGGATTTTCTCCCAATAGAATAGAGCAATCAGTTGTTAAGTCTTTTTTCTTTTTCCATTTAGCTACAAGTCTAGAAAGGCAAATAATTTTTTGGCCCTTTTATAAATTGGAGCATTATAATATATGTTTCAGCAGGGTATTAAGAGATTATTGTTATTCTTTGTATCAGTGTCATTTTTACAATGAGATTTTCTGACTCATTGAATAGTTTTTGTTTTTCCTAGTAAGACCTTTGTAATTATTCTTTGACTTTAGCCAGCATTCTTGCAAATATGCTTGAATCTTTCAATTGCAAACCCGTATTCTACAATTTAGGAAGTATTTTCAAAGTAATTTCTTGTGTCCAGTATTAGTTGCCATCATATCATCATTCTGTCTACTAAATGTTCCTTTCAAGCGTATTACAAATGCAACATTGTCCCTTTTGTGAAATGTTGCATATTTGCTATGCTGTTGAGAGTTATTTATCCAGCTAAAAGCACTCTCATGGTCTCTGGTAACAACTCTTTTTCACCTCAGGCTGTTTCATATTTATGTGATGCTGAGAATATGCCTCTCTTTTGTAACCTGTATAATACATCTGAAGTACTATGTGTCCTTCCTACTTTAAGAGCTAAAATAAGCTGGGCAGTTTGCCTTGAAGTATGTTGATCTGCCTTCAAGTTGATAACATGCACATTTACAGTGCAAGTTCCTGAGACATTTAAAGTGGTTACTGTTATCCAGTGTCCTTGTCCTTCATGATTAAATTTTGAAAGTCACATTTGTTTCATCTTTTCTGATGAAAAGTGTTATCAGCAAAATGAGATTGGTACACAACTTAAACATCTCTTTCTAGTACCCCTGCAGGGATGTGGTGGATGTCATTATGCGGATCTGAAATGTGCATTCTCTGCATTTTTCCCTGATGCTTCCACAGACTGCTTTTAATAGAAAATTGTACTTTATAAATCCTGCCGCGTTTCCAATTGCTAGGTAAAATGTAAGCTATTTGAATTAATAACTCCGGTACTTTTTAATTAAGACATTTAATCCTTCTCTGTCAACCAGCTATTTTCTTATATGTGTTTCTTCTCTTGCATATGGTTCATTTATCACTTCATTTAGCACTTTGGTCTTTTTTCCTGCTATTTATGATTTTTATTTAACTGAAGAATATTCCTGTTGTGCTAATGCATTTTTTCATTTGTGTTTTAGTTGCTTTCAGTAAAATCAACTGTTTCAAATTGTTACAGCTGTAAAAAATAGAATGAATATTTAAGTAGTATCTTCTTTGCAGCAAAAGTTGGTACCCAATTACTGTCATTTTCTTCAGCACAGATGTCAGATTTGTTGAGGTTGATGTGATCTTGTTACTAGCTAATAATAAGTGAATTATTTTTAAAGTGTCATGTAGATAAGCAGTTAACTGTGGTGACCTTATTCATCACTAGCAGTACTTTATCTTGTGAAAAGTCACCCTGACTTCCCTAAGACTTCATATGGTATATAAGCTAAGTAGGCTTAAATGCATCATGGAAACTGTTTTCTTTACAGGTCTGCAAAACACATCACAACAACATTACCCTTATGGCATAAATTAGCCCGTAATTTGTAATCATGTTATCTTTAATATTTTACCACACCTCACCTGATACATACATGTACATGATTCTATTCTGTTATAATTCAAAGTAATTTCTTCAGAAATTAGTTCAGTAAACTTGGTACTTTTTAACAATTACTTTTTATCACTGCAAGTGCAATTACTAATGGGTGCCATAATATCTTATTAAAATGAGTTTGACTAATTGTCTGATTATGCTTCTTCTCCTTTATTAGCCACCTCCCTCTATAATTCACTATTATTGAGGGTTTGGAGTCCTTTTGTGTTTGTGATATTGTATCTGTGTCCCTCAGCAAGGGATCAGAGTGTTTTGAGATAGGTATGTTGGCATCAATCTCTAGGCAAATAATTCAGGCTGTGAGTGTTATCATACAGCATAGGTCAGCAAGATACATTTCTTGTTATTATACTGTAATAAATGAATACCAGAGTACATCAAATACCCAGCCATAACTTCAAGTCTTACACAGCTTTGATGACTTGCATAAATCACTACTTGCTATCTCTGATTTCTCTTAAAATTTGTTTTCCCTCTACACTTTTTCTTCTTCTAGGGAGTAGCTGTTTCTGACATTCACAGAAAAACTAACTGATCAGATTTCTTATGGTTTTCTCCCCCTTAAGTATAACATCATGCTTCTTTGTTTTTCTGGCTTTTTCCAAAAAAAAAATCTGTGCTGCTCTTTATCCTTCTTATCTTCTTACTTAAAATTTCTTTCCAATTGGAGTATGTAACTTTAAAATAATATTGTGTCTTTAACTCTAAAACAGCCCCCAAACTAAAACAAACAAATCAGAAGGCAAATAATATATTCTGAACCCATCTGTCCTTCTTTCCTAAATCTCTGTTTCACTGTGAAGTGACTTTTAGGATTGGATTCTTTGTGCTAAGATCTTGTAGCCTCTTATAACCAAGCAGGTAATGACTTTTTTTTTCTGACAAAATTCCTGAATTCTTTATAAATCTTTCTAGCCTTATCTAAAATGTACATGAAAAAAAAAATTGCCCCTTCCTCATTCATGTAATTGTTAATTGTTAATATTCTTGAAAGATCAAGCCCTCCCTCCACAGTAATTTTGTCATAGATGATTACTAGGCCTTACATCAATTTCAGATATTTTTACAGCACAGAGCAGAGCAAAGAAAGATCTTAAACACCTCGGCCTCCTGGCATCAGGTACTGTAAGATTACTTATCCCATGTTTATCTCACAAAAAAAGAGCTATCTTCCTCTGGCAAAAATAAATCCAAAACAAAACAAAAAGTGCATGAGATTCTCTTGAGGCCTTAAAGGTTTCACCCTGGTCAGCACTAAAGCCTCCATCTTTAGCCATGCCTTCAGTATAAGGACACAACTGCAAATAAAGTATGCCCTATCTTCAACAGATAAACAAAACCTGAAATTTTGTCTCGTTCCCGATAAAGGAAGGATAGAATTGTTTTTCTAGTAATTCAGTTTTTCAAAAGTTGTTTCATAATGGGAACTATGGTGCACAATTTTGTAAGTTACCAATTTTTAACAAAAGGTGATTGAATGGAGGTTCATGCTCATGAAAAAAAGTGAAACAAATTCATAGCAGCACATAGAAATATGCAATATATCAGGTTCAAACTTAACTAGGTGCAAAGGTTTCCCAGCTTTAGACTAATTACTGGCTTATTTTTAATCATAGAATCATAACATCATAGAATTGTTTGGATTGGAAAAGACCTTTAAGATCATCGAGTACAACTGTTAACTGAGCAATTCCAGATCCACCACTAAACTGTGTCCCTAAGCACCACATCTGCACATCTTCTAAATACCTCCAAGGGTGGTGACTCAGCCGGTTCTTTGAGTAGCCTGTTCCAGTGCTTGGGAGTTATGTGGGAGAAGAGACCAGACACTCATGTTGCTACAGCCTCCTTTCAGGTAGTTGTAGAGAGTCATAAGGTCTCCTCTTGGCCTCCTTTTCTCTAAGCTAAACACCACCAATCTTCTGTGCTTTCTGTTAACCCTGTCTACATTGCAGAAATAGCGTGAAAAAGTGCAAAATTGCTTTTACAGAATCATTTCGCTTGTGAAATACACATGCCTCTCGTGCAGTGTCCCAACAGCATCTACATTAATCGTATAACACAAAAATGCCTAATTAGAACAAATTTGATAAGCAGTTATCTGGATTAAGCATATGTGCCATCATTCTTTGTACAAGTAAACTTATTATTTCTAAATGAAATCAGAGCCATTAGATCAGAAAGGCTTACTGAAATAGAACTTTCTTCATTACTAAGCGAAATTGGCGATTTCTGTTTCAGAAGAGAGCACACATTATTTCAAAGTAAATGACAGTAGTAGACATAATAAGCACTATAAAGTGTTCAAGAGTCTTGAGGAAATCAGTATGAGTTAAGTTTGAATGCACTAGATTACTTCTTAGGTATTGCAAATAGATACTAAGTATATTATCGTTTTAAACAGGCTTACAGAGAAATAGATGTCTAAGAAGCAACACTAAAAAATGAATCTGAATAGATTGTGAAACTCTTTACATGATTAGAGACTGCTTAAAATTAGGTTTCTTCTCTGGATCTTTCCTCAGTCATGAAACGTTATTCATCAGTCATGAAAAGATCTGTAAAATGGGAGTCTGATATTGTTACTAAATGGATTTTTATATAGCACTCATTATGTGTGACAGAAGCAGTTTAACAGTCTAAAAAAAAAAGAGCTTTATTCACTACTTTGCATTCTTCTTTGTGACTGCTGGGTTTTGAATATGCACAAGTCCTAGTGATTTCCATGGACAGTAAGGAATAATGCTATTTCACCAGAACGTGTGTTGTCACAGTCATGATTAGTGATTCAGTATTTGTCCAGCCGATTTGTGGGACTATTAACTAGCTTAATTTATAAGACAGATGATGAAACCTGGAATTCAGCAAAACCTCTTTGTTAATAAGATATTTACAGAAAGGTAAACTAAGGCAAAGGAGAGGCAACTAGGAATTTTCCCAGATGCTAGTTTAGCTTTGACAAGTTATTTTCCACAGAGGTGACAGATCCGTGTTTGATTTTCAGCCACTAGGAGTGCTTCTCATTTGACTGATGGAAAATGTGCACTGTGTCCTCTCCATGAGGATGAAAAAGGACCAAAGACATATGGATGTTTTATTCACTCCTCTTTTACCCTTTAAAAGAAGATTAGGCAGCCCCCTACCTAGGTAGCATAAATGGAAATGTGGTTGGTGAGTGGCAGTTCAGTTAATGCTGACTTGTTCTGTAATGCTGACTTGTCCTTCTTAGTCACACTAGCCAAAATTTCCACAAGTATAGAATTAACATACAAATGAGATGCTGATTATTTGGTAGTGGAAAAAAACCCACAGCCCAAACCTAGCCTATGTTTCAGTTATAGTAATAACCTTTTTCAGAGACTGAATGTGGCTTAAAGTCATGTAATCAGGCCTTCTTTATCTCGGATGCTATCTGTAGGCATTCAGCCATTTCGTCATGGGTTTTTTGACAAGCAGTTTTGCTTAGACTGAAACAATATGTTTTTTCAACACCTCAAAAAAAAAATTTTCCTCTCTCACCTCTTTGTTCAACAAACCTACTGGTTTTAGTTCTGGTATTTTCGTGTGGATAATCTGAAAAAAAAAATATTGCCTTACAGGGAAGAAAAATACCATCAAAACTGCATGATTTCACTGTGTGCTTTGGTGAAAGAATTAAACCTCAGACATATGAAGGTATATTTCAGGAAGCATGTATGCAGATAAGATAGGCATTTGGAAAAAAGATCCTAACCTTACATTAATTCTAGATAACTTTTATTCTGCATAAAAAAGTGAAGAGTTTTTCTCTACAGTGAGTGAACAGTATGTTTGGAAAAGCCCAAGTGTTTAAAACTTGTGGATGTCTAGGAACGAGTTTTGTGGGGTTTTAGTATAATTTTTTGGGAGGTGTTTTGGACTATATCAATGTACTTAGTGCTGTGAATATTTACTTCCTCAGATATTTTATCCATGCATTTTGATTTCTTAATTCCACCCTACTGAAAATTTATCTCCTGTTTTGTTTCTAGACATTTATCAACAAAATCAATTCCAACACGTTTGCTGCTGCATATTTTCATGGTTGTTTACAGTATTTTGAGCAAGAATATTCGGTGAGAAATAGCCATATGCTTTAATTTTCACACAGATTTTGCTCACAGTGCAAATATTTGCCAGTATGGATTTGCATTATCTCACTTTAAAGCTCTTGGTATAATAGCACCACTTAGTTAATTTATAGTGCCTCCTTATTTAGTCATTTTGTTTATTAATTTTCTATAGCAGAATGTAGTAAGAGGCTTTATGGCAATTGAGATGAGCTGTTCTGATTCTGATTTAGTATGCTAGAAAACCAAACATGCACAAATTAAAGGCAAATTTGTGTGTGTCTGGTAGGTTGAGAGAGGTTCTCCTCTCCCTATACTCTGCCCTGGTGAGGCCATATCTGGAATATTGTGTCCAGTTCTGGGCCCCTCAGCTCAAGAGAGACAGGGAACTGCTTGAGAGAGTCCAGCACAGAGCCACATAGATGATGAAGGGAGTGGAACATCTCCCTTATGAGGAAAGGATGAAGAAGCTGGGTCTCTTTAGCTTGGAGGAGACTGAGGAGTGGCATCATTAATGTTTATAAAGGATGAGTGTCAGGAGGACAGAGCCAGGCTCTTCTCAGGGATGTCCAATGACAGGACAAGGGGCAATGGGTGCAAACTGGAGCATAGGAGGTTCCACAAAAACATGAGGAAAAACATTTTCCCTGTGAGGGTGACAGAGCACTGGCACAGGCTGCCCAGGGAGGTTGTGGAGTCTCCTCTGGAGACATTCAAAACCCGCCTGGACGTGTTCCTGTGTGACCTACTGTAGGTGATCCTGCTTTGGCAGAGGGGGTTGGACTAGATGACCTTTTGAGGTCCTTTCCAGTCACTAACATTCTGTGATTCTGTGAAATTGTGCTTAGTGTTCAGTCCCCTAAGTTTATAGATACTAGTTTCTTCTTTTGATAGCTCTATACACATTGAAAACCAATGTGATCTTTTATGGATTATAGGCTGTTCCTATTCCACAGAATTGCCCTATTTATTCCTTCTCTGTTTTTAGTAGTAGCATTTTCTGTCTAGACTTATTTACTGAAGATAAACTAAGCACATTGGATCCACACCTATTTTCATAAGTTTCTTAAAAGCATAAGGCAATATCATCATATCTTCTATGTAAGTATGTTCTTTAACAGTAGAACACAAATCTACATATCCCTCACTTAGCATACAGTATTATAAGGGACAGAATATCTGTTTGTTTATTCAGAAGTTAAAACCATTTTCACACTTTTCTTCAAGTTAGTAGAGGAAATCCTCAGAATGTTTTTCTTATAAAATGGAAAAAAAAGTTTTATTTCACGTTTTTGATCAGAACAGGGGAGGAAAGCATTTCTGAAGCAAATTTTATTAATCAAATGTTCAGGCATCAGTCCTCTTCTGTGACTGTGTCAGTAAAAAGCTTCCTGTCTCCAGCTAGTAGTTACTATCTTTCCCCCATAGGTTACTTCTCCCTTATGTATTCTAATCCATGTCAGTCTAATTGAGATGCTAACAAAGAACTATTGTTTAAGTCAAACTAGGTCATTTTGCCTGAAGGTTAGGAATCATTTGTCTGCTCCCTGAGCGCATGATTTGCGCTTTATACTAGTAAGTTACACCCTGTCCCTACTTACTAATTTCAAGTGCAAGTCGTTATCTTCAAGATCATTCACTTCTGTGTTCTCCAAATTTGCTCAATAAAATTTTCAGGAGAACTTTATACTTCTCTGCCCATATTGAATAAAATTGGTCCCCGGACTGATCACTGAGAAACTTTGTTACTAACAGCACAGTAAGAGTCTTCCCTTTAGTTTTATTTTTCTCCCCCATTTGTCTGCTTTTTCTCTGCCAGAGGTGTATCTTTGCATGCCTATATACTCACTGGAAGGGTCACACAGCAGCAGTGCTTTCCCAGGCTTGACATATACATGGTTTTTATTAATGAGCCCTATGTTTGTTTTGCAATGATTATTCTAATGAATAAATTAACCTGTTAATATGCTAGTTGGCATTTACTTACATTTCATACAGAGTTCTTATGAGAGACCACCTTTTGCAATTAAACTAAGGTTAAAGACATGACTAGTACCGAGTTGTTAACGCAACAGCAATGAGTATGTCCAAGCCCTCAGAGACTCCTCTGAGCATCTAGGCTCTTGTTCCTAACTCAATCTTTAGCCAACAATTGAAAACTGTAGAATTAGAAAATGAATTTCAGAGCAATTACCTTGGAGAAACTATTATAATCAAGAGACTGGAGAATAGAAATGTCTCGGAAGTGTCAGCGAGTTTTGCTCTTTCCACAATTTGACTGAGATGTATTAAACAGTAATCTCTGCATATTGAGAGATGAACAATTGGAATAATACCCTTCTAAAATACAGTCATGTTAGAAATGAGCAGCCTTAGAAACCCCCCCGTCTATGACAATTTTGGTGAACTAACATAAATGCAATAAAGCTTTACTGTTAATTTAAAAAATTATTTCTTTCTTCTCGGTGCTGATTAAAGAAGACTAGGCAATTTACATAAGTATAGTGACTGCTATTAAGACATCATCACTAGAAGAACCAACATTTATCAGCAGTTACTACTAGAATCTACTAATAGCTATGAGCCAACAGTCCTGCTGTGTGGTAAGTTTATAAAGAGTAGCCATTCAGTTTCTGAGAACATATTCTTATTTCAGACTAATCTAGGTGAGCACCAATTGTTCTGACAGGATTATTAAAGAATATTTGTATCATTGTCAGATTAATAATTCTTAAATGTTCTCTGAGTCTCTGTGTATTTGAGGATACTATGTAACTTTAATACTTCGGAGCCAAGTAAAATACTCTGAGTTTGAACATTGGTCTGGCTGAATTATGTTTTCAAAGGATTGGATTTGATATAAATCTTAAATTGTGATTTGGACTGACTAGGAGTGGACTTCTTCACTGGCACTGCAAGTAAAATTGTTACTTGCCATTGCTCTAGCAATGATCACTCTTCGCATTTACTAAAGGGAAATACAGATCTAATGCACAAATTGTGTATTTTTCCTATACAGTACGATTTTTGTCTCATCGAGCTAGAGCAGCTTTCAGGATATCAGTATTGCTAAAGTAACTGAAGGGATACTTCGTAAAGCCCACTGTTAGTCCTCCTGCATGTCTCAGTCAAGCTCAGCCTTCTTGAAACTGCCACTCAGTTTCTGCCTAACCTCACACCGACTTATGCCCAATGTACCCCTGTATTTCTAATGAAAAGTGTTTGCCCACAGGTTTGCTTGGGACCTTACTAATCCAGTAGTCCTTCAAGTCAGAAGAATTCCATAGCCATATGAAATCCGTGTTTCTTTTCATATTATTTTATTAACGGACCCCAAAAATCATGAAGAAGCAAACTGGATATTTGATCCACTCACTAACATGTCACATTTTTAACAGCTATTCAGAAGACAAAATTACATGTCCAGAATGTGTTATCTATGATGTTTAACATGTTATCCTGTACTGTAAAAGGAAAGACTGAGGTTCTTTAAGCAAACAAGAATTTGAACTGCTGTATCTTCTCTCATTTATGTAACTCCCTGGGTATTATGTAAAAGACAGCTTCTCCATCTGCGTCTTTCCTGAGATCAAATCCAGTATGACAGTGTGAAGTATGTAGAGTATAGATATGCCTATAGATTAGGCAAGAAAGAAATGTCCAAAGAACATTTCTAATCCATCTTCCTGCCCAACACAGGACCCACGTAACTGTGTTTTTCTAAGATATTCTGTGAATTCTGCTATTGTAATAAATCAAGCCTGCAAATGAGATGGATTTACTTGCGATTCGTAACGTTCTAGAGACAACAGTGGCATAGCAAAAAGTAGCCAAAGCCAGTGTCATGGCACTAGGAAAGGTGCCCATTTTCAGTTTCCAGTTGTACAAAACTGTTACCTAGAGATTCTAGTAGACAAGTGATGTATGTAAACAACATTATACAGATAACTCTCGTGATCTGGGAAGTTGACTAGCGAGTTGTCCTTAAATGCTAATATATACATATCAGCAACATATCAGCAACTAACCACTGTTGTAGAATGTGACCATTAAGCACCTTGAATGCTTAAGCAGTTCTAGAGATGTCCAGGGACAGATGCTTTAACTTTTTAAATGATGTAGTGGTTTGACCCTGGCCAGCGGCCAGGTGCCCACACAGCCACTCTATCATCCCCCCTTCTCTGCTAGACAGCGAGGAGAAAACATATCGAAGGGCCCATGGTTTGAGAAAAAGATGGGGGGATGACCCACATCTACCATCCTGGGCTAAACAGACTCGATTTTGGGGAAATTACTTAAATTAATTAAAGAACAAATCAGAGAAGAGTAGTGAGAGATAAAAACAGATCTTAATCCGTCCCATCCCTCCCTTCCTCCTGGGCAAGACATCAGTCCCAGTTTATCCACCTCCTCCCCCTGAGCAGCGTAGGGGGACAGGGAATGGGAGTTACGGTCAGTTCATCCGATGTTGTCTCCACCGCTGCTTCTTCCTCTGGGGAAGGACTCTTCACGCTTCCCCAGGGCCTTTGAGGGGTTCCTCTCATGGGAGACAATCTTCACACGCTCTTCTCCAATGTGAGTCCTCTCACGAGGGGCAATCCTCCCCAATATAAATCTGGGGTGCAGTCCTTCAGGGGGAAACTGCTCCAGTGCAAGTCACCTGCGGTGTCACAGAAGTCCTGCCAGCCAACCTGCTCCAGTGTGGGCTTCCCATGGGGTCACAGCCTCCTTCAGGCATCCACCTGCTCTGGCATGGGGTCCTCCATCCTCTACAGGTGGACATCTACACCCTGTCACAGCCATGGCCTGCAGGGGGACAGTTGTTGTGTGGCACAGTTCTTTTTTCCCCATTTCTTAAATATGTTTTCACAGAGGTATTCCTATCTTATCAGTACTGATAGGCTTAGCCTTGGCCAGTGACACGTCCATCCATCTTTGGAGCCAGCTGGCATTGGCTCTGTCGGCCCCAGGGAAACTTCTAGCAACTTCTTGCAGAAGCCACCCCTACAGCCCCAGCCCTCACAGAAATCTGACCAGGCAAACCTAATACAAATGAAAAGTGACTCTAGAATTAAAAGACAAATGGACAAATGTTTTGAGGACATACATGTTAAATTTATGTTCCTAATATTGGTGTATGGGGGCCAACATCTTTTGTAGATTTAGCCATTAGTCTTGAAGCACAGAGCTAAATTCAACTCTGAGGTAAACAACAGCAACTCTATTGGAATAACAGAAGAGAAATGAATTTGCTGGATCTATGTGGCACATAATCATTAATGTTCAGAGCTACATAGCGTAGAAGTGCCTACTTTTTTTACTGAGCAATTATCCCTCTCAAAACCTATTTGAATAGACCAATGTAACAGCACTTCTCTTTCATGAAACATATCAAAGCTTTATTTAGAAAAACTGTTGAAGTAAATCTAAATTGCTTAACCTGAAATTGTGATACAGTTGATAGCTTGCTTTCAGTTTTATTCAGCATTTTATTTTCCCCTGAATGTATTCACTAAATATAAACCATTAAATATTCAGGCTCATGATTGTATGAAAAGACTTTTTCACTGAAGACAGTATTTCTCCCCTGAAATCAGTTGTTACATGTGCTCAGATTGGTATTATTGGGCTTTCCCATATGTTCTGTGTGATTTCAGAAAGGTTTCATCTGGTTAATTACATCATGAATACTCTGTTATCTAAACTTCAGTTGACATATTTACATTTTAATGAAATAATCACCTTTTTTTCTTGATCTTACATTAAGAAAAAGAAAAACACCTTATATAATTCTTTTAGTTGCTATTTAAATATATTAAGCAGGACTTTTTCATTAAAATAAAGAAAAAATTCTAAGGCATCAGCTGACAAATGATAGGCAATGAATAAAGGTCCGTCTCTGAGTATTAGACAATTTTGTTGTGCAACATGACTGCAAATTCTAAAATCCTTATGTTTCTCATGACTGAGTAAACTAACAGGTATAAATGTCCGTCACCCATATAGAGTAAAAAGTCAGATCAAAAGACTGGGAAAAGAGAAACATATGGATGGAAGTAATATTTTGATGCTATTTCTCTTTAAAACAAATAATAAAGTAATTTGAAGATTTTTGTAGCTCATTACACTGTCTTGCTTCCATTAAGTTCTTACGAATGCATCTTGTAAGTCTGAGAGAATTTTATGTCCTTAGTTCCACTTCACTGAGTATACAGTTGAACCAATAAAAAGAGGAGCAATCTGGTCAGAGATACTGCCTGTCAAATATACAAAATTCAGGATTTAAGATTATTGATTTAAATTACAAAATACTGTTTAGTTCAATCTTATTCATATTCCATGATTTTCATAAGGTAGCACTGCTATTGTTTAGCAAAACAATTATGCATTCGAATAAAAACATTCGTTCACTATTCAGTATTACTCAGTCATTGAAATGTGTTGAACTGACATGAATTTGAATTTCAGTTGATGGAACTGAAATTCAATCATGCTTCTTCCTGTTTAAATGTTTGTTATGCCATTAGAATTAATTTCACATTATTTTAGTAACTAGTTACCAAAACATTAGCAAATAGCAAAAATAGTCATCAAGCTCAATAGATGTAATTCAAAATATTTTGTGTAAATTTACATAAATTATTTGATCATCAAGATTTCACAGATACTCAAGTTGATCCACAGCCTTTTTACTATTTAAGATAGGCTGAAAACAACACATTGACTTTTCCATGAGCTTTAAAGGAATATAACTGGGTTATAGACCAATGTATAAATCAAACATGTAGTTCCTTATGTGTTGCTCTCTTAAAAATGGAACTAGATTTACAAATAAATTTGACTTTTGTCATTATACTGCAAGAAATAAAATCGAACAACCTTCACTGTGGTTTCTGTTTAATATTTTTAGCTGAGTAGCAATTAGCTCACCTAGACATTTCTGCACATTCTCACCTTTTTAATTTGCATGTGTATGAATTTAAATATTACTCAACAGGGGAAAAGTTCTAATATTATTGCTGAAAGAATAAAAATGTTTTACATAAACATATTGAATAGACAAGGGAATATGCCATAATAAATCACAGTTTTACTTTCCTATGGTAATGGTTGTCCCTGTGTGCTACGGATCTTTTAAGCTCTCCAATTAACAGAAACAGTATTCAGGATATGGTGTTTTGGTCAGAGGTTAAAAATGCAAAATAATGCGTTGGATCTTTGATCTGTTTCTAAGCACTTGTTCTAAGTTTATTGTGCCCTTGAGGTTGAGCCATAGTATGGCACACCCAGCAATCATTCTCAAATCCGTTTCATCTTTCTGGGCTTATTTCATGAATAAAAACCAGAACAGATGTCAGAGGGTTTTATGTTTTCCCCCATGTTCCCCTAGACATTGTTTTCCCTTTGCTGACAAAACATTTAAAAATAGGAAGTGTATTGTTTTGGTAAACAGGGATTGTCATTAACCTTTTAATTTCCCTTGATGGAATGTGTGATATATATCCACTATAACATTTACATGGCCTTATGTTTCAGTCTTACCTCTTCACATATCTCCTTCTACAGCCTTTGCCATGTCAGACAAGACAGCTTGAGGTAGATGTCACTCATAAAACTACTCTTCTGCTCAGACATACAAATTGTATTTCATGAAACCAGCTGTATCAAATAAAAATTTCTCTATTCCCTCTCTCATTTTGAATTCCAGCCTAAAGGATGTCTGAAACATTACTTCCTTCTCCTTCTAGAGTCGTAGAATATCAATGAAACCAAAGAATTGATGTGAGAGATTGAACATAATAATAATATTTAATTTAGAAAAACATGAGTATTCAGTGTTGGGATCTGTTCCTAGGATTTGTATGGGTTTCCCTCTGTCCTTTCTCCCTTTCCATCTGTATTCTTCTATCAAAATAAATTCTGTGTTGAGTGCCAGATAAACTCTACAAAAGCTGAATAATCTCAACATTTCTAATAATCAGCTTTACAGCTCACATGTTACAAGTCTCAGGATGCTTATTTTTGTTATTTTTGAAGATACAAGATACGAGGGGTTACAGTGATCTCCAGAATCTTACACTTCATTCAGAATCGCAGAATCACAGAATTATTGAAGCTGGAAATGACCTCTGAGATCATCTAGTCCAACCTAAAATACATCAAGTTACTTATACAATTTTATTTAAAACCCTTACCTTCAGCATGATTACTGATACATCTTATATTTTCAATGGAAATGAGATTTTTACATTTAAATGAAGAGTGTTTTTTAACCTTCTCCATTACCTTAACTCTTGTAACTGGGGAAAAAGCGTTGCTATATATCATCAACAATCGGAAAAAGACATTTGCAGAAAGAAAGTGAATATTTGGTTTCTCCCTGTGAACACTCTTGAATGCCATCTCAGGGTTTTTTTGATGTTTTTAAGCAGTTGTCTACCCATACATCTTCTCTCACCTCCTCACCTTTTGTGCAACTTGCTCTTAGTCTTCCACAGACGTGTTTTTTTTCCATTTACTATTCCTCAGTTCAGATATCTTTTGCCTACTGATCACTTGACAGGAAACACACGTCTTCTATTGACCTTCTCTCACACACAAAACTACACATGTAACATATTTATGTGCACAGCTGAGTAACATCTCAGATACCTGCTAGTATTTTGAGATCTCTCAATGACAACATTTTAAATGAAATCCTACATCAGCATAATGTTCTAAACACTTGAATATTCGAGGGATTTTCAAACTTACCAATTCTTAGTCCACTCAGATCTTTGATAGTATAGGACAAAAGTAAAAAGAAAAAAAAATAAATCAATGTTTCTTAGAATTTTAGTAGCTACGTTTTCATTGTAAGGAAGAAAAATCAATCTTGAAAAAGAAAAAAAATCTAAAAATTTATATATGACAACATGGCACATGACATATCTAATAGTCCATATCATGGAAACATTCGTCACTTTTCTCTCTGATTGCTAATTTAGTATTCAAATATATAAGACCATGCATTCTGTAAATAATAAAAAAAAAGATTCAAGCAACAAAATAATTTTGGTTTATCCATTTAGTAAAATTTAGAATTTCTCTTCAGCATCAACTTGACTGCCACAAACATCCAGCCCTGTTTCATTGAATATGTTTTTTACTAAAATACCCCTCATTGCAAACCAATGTTGTATGCACATAAGTCAATGCAGAGACATTAATGGAGTCTCATTTTCTCCCTCCCTCATACTTAACATGGAGATGACATTAGGGAAAGCAGGACCAGCTCCACACTTAGAAGTATCATGTTAGAAGCAGGTGCTCAGCACAAAGTCCTTCAGCAGAGAAAAAAAATCCACGTTAACCTTGACTATCTATGTCTTCCACACAGGAGACCACAGCAGCTACAAGGGCATTTTGGAGTGACAGCATTGCTGCAGAAAAATAGAGAACCATACAGAGAAGAGGAAAAAAAATATATCCTCATCATCATCCCACAGAACACATATTTCTTGCTTATATGTCTCTCTTTCTTGAGTCTGTTTTTTCCAACAAGGTAGTGGAAAATAGTTCACCAAGTTTTCTTAGCTGACAAATTATCAGAATTTCCTTCTATTTAATATTTGGTCTGTTACTTGGTGGAGAAAGAGAGACAAATAACTGGATATGCTCCTCCACGTTCCTGGACATTACACTTCCCAGTCTAATAGTGTTAATTAATCTTAAATTAAAAGATGTGTAAAATTCTTCTAGTAACACCATGATTCTTGAGTAAAGCATAAATCACATGCAGAGTTTCTATGTTTTTTGAAACTCCATAAGATTATGTAACACAATGAATATTATTAATTTGAGCAAGTTAAAACATCCTTTGTCCTTAGGAGATTAACTGCCTATAACAGCTATGCAGATAGATACAAACGGTTCTTTATGAAAAGTAATTTCAGTGCAAAGCTGGCTCTTATCAACCAGTTCCAGGTTCTTCCAGATTTTTCTTGGCTCCTTTCAATGTGCCTTTGTACATTGGAAAGCAGTAACACATGAGTTGCTGCATCTTTAAATATGCAATCAGCGCTGCATATATCAAGGCAAGAACCAGAATATTCATGATCTGTTGACAATCATAACCCGAGCATGCTTCTTTTCATTTCTTATAATCTCCACAGTAGTCTTCCTGCATTAACACAGAAACCAAAGGATAGAGTACAGTATCTGTTTAAAACTTAATCCTTATTTTTCCAAGGTGGCATCAGTTTTAGTAAGGCTGCTTGTTGGATGTGGAGTTTTTGTTTTAATTCCAAACAGAAGGTTCCAATCCAATTTGAGAAGAGAAAGAATATGCCATATAAGTATCTAGTATGTATAGGGTTCACTCACAGCAAGTAAATATCCATACATTTTGGATTTGAATTTCACTTTTATTAATCAGTGTTTTACTACTGCGGTATTTGTAGGAAAAAACACAACAAACTTGGGGATTGTTTGTTCTTTCAGCTTTTTTTTTTTTACCTTTAATGCTGCAAAATAGGATGGGGAATCAAAGTATACCTCTATTTATTATAGATACCATATTATTTTTCCAGAAGCCTTGTTAGAAAGCTGAAATTGATTTGGAAAACTTTATGCCATATGGTTAAAATTCAATAAAGCCCCAGACAAAAATGATCCTTTGTTAGTAGTATATTCTTAGATCTCTTCTTTTTCCAGTAGCATAAGGAGGCAGTTGCTCAGTCTGTTGGGAGTTTTTTGTAAGCATGTATGCCTGCATGTGCAGAAGGCAGTAGGCAAAGTTTTCAAATAAAAATACTGTTAAGACCCATTTGTATTGATTGATGTTTTAAATATTTTTGTCTTAAAGTCATACTGTGTTGTTAAAGACCATCTACATTGACTTGCATTTCATAACTGTTTTGGCACATCAGATTTTCTTTGGAAATTGTTAAAACTCAAAAGCCTTCATATCCTGCCAAAAACTGTACATTAATCACCCCACTGGTGTGCTATGAAATTTTCTCAAAATAAGACAACCTTTACTCTGAACAGAGTTTGTTTACTGGTGAATAGCAGTTATATTTTTAGGCTTCTAACACTGCGAAGTTCTTGTAACCCTCCAAACATTTTTTTCTTATTTTTTTGTGCTCTGCCAAAGACACTCTCGTTAACTCCCCACATGCCTCGTCCATCAGTCTTACCTGTTGCCCTTTCTGATCCCAGAGTACATCTTGGTTGTACGCACTGTGAGGATTGGTTAATTCCTCCCCTCAGTAGTTCAGCCTCTCTTGCAGGCAGTAGCACCCTTGTTGGAGAGGTAAAAGTGCTCTACCTACTTGTCTAGTTCCCTGGGACTCTTGGCACACTGGGTCACGTATATGGTGTGATGCAGAAAAACTCAATGACACACTTCCCATGGCTTTCAGCTTTTCTTTCTCTCCTTTCCCCATACACAGAGATGACAGCTTTGATGAACCCCGCTGAGGTACCAGATGCCTGGAGAAGTGCTCCCATATTCAGACAAGAGTGTAACTGTACTCAGACCTGCTGCCTTAGAGCGTACAGCGGTGTAAATTTGTGAAGAGAGCTGAGATTGTACACCGTGTGCAAATTTGGACTTGTCTCCCCAGCTGATGTTGTCACGCTGTAATGTTTCACCTGTTGAGGAACTCCAGAGATTCACATAGATTTACTCTAGCAGTTAATCAACTACTTTGCCAACAAATCAGCATAACTCCATTTTACCAAACTAATTCACACATGTTGGAACCTGAGCGAGTATTCCAAAACAGGAGGTGAAGATCTGAATATTTATGTGCCTGTTCAGGAGCACAGTGACATCGTAGCATTTTTTGGTCTGACAAAGTGACTGGCAGAGGTCAACTTCAGTCAGTCAGAGCACTGCTGTTTGGTCTTGTTTTCACTGGCAGCAGTTGCTTGTCAGGATGAAATAAATTCATGATCTGCAACTCTTCCTGCTGTTAACATTTCAACAGCAGTAGGACTTTTCCACTTGGGGTATTTTCTTACTGGGCTTTAGTCTTGCTACTTGGTTGAGTTCAAGATTTTCTTAGAATTGTGATGAAGGTTTCATTGATTCAATACCTGAGTTTAAATAATGTGACTCTGTGAATAATGTAACAGTTCTATCTCACTCATGCAAGAAATGCTTAAAAGTGCAGTTCCTTTGTAGAGAAAGTAAAAATTTCTTTCAGTAAATACTGTGCACGCATTCAATTAAAATATAACATTTACATCAAAGAACTTTAAAACCTCCAGAAAGCCTAAATGTGAACAGTGTGGTGTGCTAATGACTGTTATAGAATGATTATTTCTTTTGATAAAATGCTTAACTTATTTTTAGGAAATTAAGAAGAAAACACCTTCACCCTGCCCCAAACTATCCTTGTTTCAGAAATTGGTTGTCTAGTTATGCATGAAGAGAATACACTACCTAGATTTTCAAAGATATTCCAGGAATGTAGTGTTAATAAAATTACAAAAAGCTTTTTAAGAATCCACACCCAGAATTCTCATGTATCTCCTAGCAGCTACAAAAGAGTCCTTAGAAGGACCCTCTCTCTTCTTAAGGTAGAAGGATGAAGGATCCATTTGCAGATTAGCGTTGAGCAGAGGAGCGGAGACAGGACATCTGTGGGGATGAGCTCCCCTACACCATGATTCTGGCCCTTCCAGCTGTTCAGGAAACATCAGTGGCATAAAGAAGTTGCCCTAATCACCATGGGTGATCAGCCCATGAGATCTTTTCTGTACTGCTTCAGGAGCTGGTTTCTCAGCTGTTGGGAATATTAGCATCACTCCGCTGTCCATAGATGTTCAGGTTCAGACTGCTTCAGACTTACAGCAGCAGCAGTATCTAAAAGGAGGGTTTAGGGTATGGGAAGCTTAAGTTCTGACTGTGCTTTTGGTGGTCTGACTTAAAAGATTCCTTCCTGGAAATATCTTCAATGCATTAGAAGTCTTTAAAATATTTTACAAAGGTGAAAATGCTACAGTTTGGATGAATCAGAAGCCAACAGCAGTGAGACTGAACAGCACTCGAGTCTTTCCACAGTCACATGCACTATGTTGAGCAATGCTAAAAATGTTCTTTAGTTTAAAAGACTAACAAGTTTTTCCTTGCCTCATAAATTTCTGCCCAGTAACAATGGAAGTCTATTTGCCAAACAACAAAATTTAACATATTTGGAATTAATTAATTAATTAATTTGGGGATTTAGAGTGAGGAACTATAACTAGAATGAATCTTTATGTTTCACTAGTAGCAAACAGAGCCATCGAAAAAGCATCAAAATATTGCCTGTTCTTCATTAAAGCTGACCACCTCACTCCCTTCTCCAATTCTGTCATCAGTGTTATGAATGTGAGTGCAGTCCAAGAATGTCTGCAGTACAGATTTTTTTTTTTTAACATTAAACATTTTTCTAGCAATTTTAAACTTTTATTTTTAATATTCTTGTCCATCTACATAGTGACTTCATGAATGTAAAATGAGTAAAGAACACAGACAAACCTGTAAGTCCCAGGGTAACATCAGTGAAAACTGGAATACCTTCTGATAAAAGACAAGTTCATTGAGCCTGACATTAAATATAGTAGGCTAACAAAGGTACTCAGAGACAAAGGAGTGGAGGTGCATGTACTTCTTTGCAATACCTTGGCTTTTCAAGCTTCTTTAAATATGTAGAGGACGAGACTGGAGACAGGTAGACCAAACGATAGCAAAATTAACTTACAGGACAGCCAAAATTTCAGTCTGTGAGGACTATTTTGTAAAGTGAGATCCACTTATTAAAGAGCACTGGCAACACTCAAATAAAACTACTACTGCATTCATAAATGAAATAGAACTGGTTTGCACTGTTCCACAGACAAAAAACAAAACAAAAACAAACACAGTTTTTTAAACTAAGTTTTGTTGCATTTCAGAAAATCTTTGACAATTAGAAGATCCGTGTCTCACCTCTTTCAACCGTTACTCAAATTTTAGTCCCACATACTGTTGAAAGATAATGGAAGAAACCATTGTTTCAACTGAATTTGGAACCATGCATTTTTATAGCATGTTTGTTTTCCAGTTAAGATAGGGGAAATGTATCTTAATTCCTATATATTACTTTTAGTAAAGAAATCAACACTGCAAGACTTAGATGTGTCTTAAAGCAATGTTTTATTTTTCCCTCTGTTTAAATGGTTTATGTTCAGTGTTACTAAGGGAAACTTAAGACAACTGAGCTGTAAAACAAAATCATATCCCTTTCATTTAATTCTAGACATGAGCAAGTATAAAAGATGTAAGACAGTCTCAGAAAAGAAAGTCTCAACAAAACAAATTTATACAGAAATATAAAATCAAGGTATTCATTTGACCATGCTGTAGTATAGGCTGTGAAATTTCAACACTCCAGAAAATCCCATGTAATTCTCTCATTCAGCTACCATTTGGCAACATTTCCTGGCTAAAATGAAGACTTCTGAGACACAATTTTCAGAGGGAATCTAAATGTTGGTATGGGGATGCTCTGAGAGAACAGACTGATCTTAAGTTATAGCAGTGATTACTTAAATGCAGATAATTGCTTTCTTTACTGGCTGATCAGATGAGGTTGCCAGACCTATCTTCCTGCAGTTCCTTTGTGGAACGGCTTTGTTCAGATTTATTTTGTTAAGAGCAGAATTAATTGTGAAGGTTTTCTCCTGCTATTTTATAGTATGCTAGAATTTACATAGTAAGCCTAGCAGTAAGACGTTATGCTTTCATTATTGTTCTTAAAAATTTCAAAAGTGCCAGTGGCATGAGACACAATGCTACAAACTCAGAAACACAAGAGTAGAGGGGACTCATAGAGTTCAAACCTTTTCTTTCTGTTACCTTCTGTCTAGTCAATCTTTCAGTTATACAAGAAATTATGCAGTGTAGTAATACTCGTAGCATATTCTTCAAATCTTTTTTTGTCCTACTTGTCAGGCAAACAGACTTATTTGCATCTCAGCACCTTTTTAAAAACATATAATGTGTTTTTTATAGTTTAGTTAAGAAACTTCTGTAGAATACCAAAGCACCATAGACATTAAGAAAAACAAATTTAAATGACACATGATGTTTAAAACCCATTTGGATGTGTTCCTCTGTGATCTATTCTGGGTGATTATGCTCTGGCAGGGGGAGTTGAAGTATATGATCTTCAGAGGTCCCTTCCAACCCCTAACATTTTTGATTCCTTGAATCCTGTGTCTCAATAGCAAGCCACGGATTGTTTGACCGATTAGCTAATTACAAATAAACCAGAAGGGGATCACAACTGAAAGGCAGATTTCAGTGATTTTTTTTCATACATTTTAAGATTCTCCATTTTTTTTTCATACTGGTAATAATTCATGTTTTAGAAGCACAAGCATTATACAGCCGTCCCACAGAAAATAAGTTAGAAGTAATATGCACATAAAAAGATCAAAACTGAGCCTTTAGATGTTTCACAGCATATTTTTTCTTGAAATTGAGGTGCTTTTAAAGTTCAGAATTTCATGAAAGGCAATCTTTGGCTAAAATCAATGTACCAGCAAGATAAAAGGTGCAACAATATGACTGCAGTGATCAAAGCTTTTCAAAAGAATGATCCACTCTTTTTAAACCACATCCCAGGCAACAAGTCCTTTAAATGAAATATGGCTTGTACCAAAGGTAGAAATGATGAAACTGTAAATCCACAAGACATATAGCAGTTATGTTTTACTACATTGGGTGCTTTAGAAGTGACAATGACTTGACAAAAAATAGGTTATTTTATATATACTGTTAAAAAAAAAGGCTATAATGAGTACAGCTAGTAGCAAAAATAGCTTAAGAAAATGAGTCTGTTGCAAAGTCCTCTGTGTAAATTCCACAGCCTTCTGTTGCAGTAGAAAAAAATCTTCAAAAAAGTAGGCTGATATGCTCACTTGTGAGAAAGAAATGTGTTTTGCCCCTTCCTTCAGTAGCAAAACCACGAAGTTGACATGCACCTCCAGGAAAAGTAGGACAGTGGAAAATCTTATTTAAACTTATATGCCATAAACAGTATAGAAGAGGACGGAGAATGACTGGTTAAATACCATATTTTTTGTGTGAATATTTTTATTACTTTTGTGCCAGCCTCACAGGTCAGCAGTAACTCAGGCTTCATGATCTGCTAGGTTCTGTGACCTGCATGGGATGATCAAAAGAAGTGTGGCCAGCAGGTCAAGGGAGGTCTTTGATCTTTTGAGACCCCACCTGCAGTACTGTGCTCAGCCCTGGGATCCCCAACATAGAAAGATCATGGACCTGTTAGAACGAGTCCAGAGGAGGGCCATGAAGATGTTCAGAGGGATGGAACATCTCTTCTGTGAAGACAGGCTGAGAGAGTTGAGGGTGTTCAGCCTGGAGAAGAGAAGGCTCTGAAGACACCTTATTGCAGCCCTTCAATAATTAAAGGATGCTTATAGGAAAGTTGAGAGAGACTTTTTTACCAGGGCTTGTAGTGATATGACAAGGGGTAATGGTTTCAAACTGAAAGAGAGTGCGTTTAGACTAGATAAAAGGAAGGAATCATTTGCAATGAGGGTGATGAAATACTGCAATAAGTTGCCCAGAGAGATGGTGGAGGCCCCATCTCTGGAGACATTCAAGATCAGATTTGATGTTGCACTGAGAAACCTGATCTAGTTAAAGATGTCCCTGATCACTGCAGGGGGGTTGGACTAGATGACCTTTAAAGATCCTTTTCCATTCAAAACATTCTATGGTAGCATCAATCCTTTTCTTTGTGGACATGTATCTGCATCTAAGAAAGCTCATCAGAATTAACATTAATTGATCCCTCTGTCGCTAGGCTCGGTAACAAGGAAAAAAATTAAATGACAGAAAGTAAAAAAAAAAGAAAGACTGATTTCTAGAATTGTTCTCCAAGCAAAAGGATCAAGCCATATTTGTATGTTGGAAAATTTCATAAGCTCTAATTAATACTTCTGCTGGTTTAGGGATTTAAATTATTTTTACACTGAGAGTTGTATTTTTCAGAGTCTGAATGTAACAGGCCTGCCCTCACATGCTGAAATTAGTCACACTGGAGGAAAGGGAATGTCCCAGCTTTCTCCCATTTGCCAACTATGGGAGAAAGGCAGGGCAGGGTGGTTATGTTCTTCAAGCATTAATAGTTTGGAGGTTAGTAAACCAAAGGATTTTCATGGCTGATAAGGAGTGAGAGAGAGGAAAGGGATATCATCTTTACACCAGCAGGGACTTCAAAAACATCATTACAGAATAGGGCGTCTCTTTAATGAACAAAGCATAAAGCAGCCAGATCATATTTCCATGCTAGGAAATATTGCAGAATTATTTGGTCTAAAGAACAACTTGACTCCCCTGAAAGCTCCCAACTAGTCCAGCAGTGCCCAGAATTGCAGGTGGCAGAAGTCAGAAACCTAGTCCTCAGCGTCAGGAAGTATTCTGGACTACCAGGAAAGGCTAATTCTTAGGAAAGTCCATAGCTATTACTTGATCCCACTATTAATTGCTTGTAATGCCATTAATAAGTATTTTTAAATACTGGGAATACTATATTATGGATAGAGAAATTGAACAACTTCCTCCAAGCATGCTACTTTAATATTAATCCATGTTAAAGGCTTAGGGTTTAGATGAAAGTTCTGATTCACTTCAAGAGCACTGACATTGCATCAAACATTCCTGCATTTGCTTGCTGCCTCTCCAGGGATTATCAGTATGGGACAAGAATGTGATGAATGTATGAGTAGTTCCTCGGACCAGCTTAAAAGCTCATAGTCAACTCTGCTCAAAGATTTAAAAGGAGAAGAAAACAAGAGTGATTTCTCTTAATATTATTGGCATTGCCTGTTGAAGGTGAATGTATGACAGCTTTCTGAAAGCAATGCTTTTGTTGTTTTCTTTTTTTTTTTTTTCCGGCAACCTGATAAAACATAACCTTGAGACTATTCAAGGGACATTTACAGTTCTATCCACAGGTTAGTTGTGGGAAATAGCAAAATCTTACTGAAATTAATTCACAGAAGACTGAGATCACACATAAGCAGCCCTCAATGAAAAAAAAAAACAAACTACAAGTGATTACAGAATTCAATCTTTTTATCAAGAAGGTTAGAAAAGACCCAGAAGCTTTAAACCATCTATTCATAGAACATTATCTGTGTAATACGATGTCTTCTGTCAAATAATGGACTTCAGCATAACTGTGTTCTCTTTAGTTTATTAAGATGTGGAAATTGCTTAAAATTATTAGTTCTCATTCATTTTGTACTCCTTATTTTGTATCTTGCACACTTCTAAGAAAAAAAATTATAAAGAAGAGGAAAAGTTTGAAAATTTACAGATTTAATGATGCAACCAGTGAGTGAATCAATAATTGTCTCTTTCTGAACCCTCCTATGAAGAGAAAGGCTTACACAAGATGTTACTTACAGAACAAATGGTTAGATTATTTTAGACAACTAATCAGCAAGCAGTGCACTGCTCAGGATCAGTTCACTCCTCTCTCCGAGGGCATTCGATCCAGCATCTCCCATCTCCTCAAAGAACACTCTTTCAACTTCCTTCAGCTCCTCTTGCTGAAGCTTCAACATATGGCAACAAAGTACTCAGTAAGCCAAGTGAAGTGAGAATGTCTGTATATATTAGAGGTTACAACGCGCTCTCACTAGAAAATCTGGTAGTTTGGATGTGAAGAGAAAGCAAAAGGACACTCTCTTACTTTTGCAGTAAAGCAATCTTTGGGACATTTCAGATCAAGAAAGTGGACCCATGGGATGAGGTATGTAGAGTAATGTCTAGCCATCATTCCAGGCTCACTTGAGTTTGTTACCTCAGTTGGAGGAAAGAGTTGGAGGGAATACTGATGTACAACAGTTCTCCCTGTTATAATTAAGAACTCATTGTTTATAAGGGAAGAAAGATGTGAAAGAAATGAAGTTTCCCTTGTCACCCCTGTTAATTTCTGCATGCCTAAATTCCGGTAAGTGCACTACAGGTCATTCCAGCTTAAGTTAAGTACTTATTAACAAAATACCTCATAAGGACAAAATGTTTGATTTTAACTGATAAATAATGAAAAACAAAAAGCTCACGAAATCCAAGCAGGCTTGAAACTTTGGAAATTTATACAAAATTGATACTATCTCAAGATTTTATTATTATTTTTAATTAATAATTATAAACTGAAAGGTTTTTAGTTTACTATTTTGGCCCAGAGAAGCATAAATCTGATTTTTAATTTACTTAATTTTTAGACCTGAAAAGACATCTTTTTAAAGCATATCCTTTGGGGACAGATTTTTCTTGCAACATTTCTTTCTTTCTCCTTGGGATAAGCTACTTTACTTTCTCTTTCTTCTTTCACGTCAGCTTTGAGGAGGCCTAATTTCTTCAGCCTACAGGGATTTTCATTAATGTCCTGTGAGATTATCAGAAAGCCCACATTCCTGCCCTGTGAAGGTTGTATATGAATTTATTCTTCAGAAGCATTTGTCATATATTTCTCCCACTCCAAAAATAAAGACTACCAATCCTATTTTGAGCAGAGCTTATTCTGTTTTATTGCATTTTTAACTGGAGCTTTTGCTACCTTTGTGTAGTTTCATCATATATCAAAGAAAGGTGTCTCTTTACTGTTTATTGCTACCAGCCCTTACTTAATAAATTTACTGCTATGGTGAGAAATTTAAAGGTCTTCTGTGATTTAAATTATATCATATTACATATTTTTCAGACCTGAAAAATACGAGGTTCTTTAACTGATCTATGGAGAATACTTTTCCGACGGGCCTTGCCTATAATGTGTTATTCATTTCTAATCCCCAGCCAAAAATGCAAACTTAAACCCATTTTGCGTGGTGTTTTTTATACAAATTATTTTTATAAAAATTATTGTTATTTAAATTATTACCATTAGTTATGCTGAAATATGAATATTTGTGTCTATGTATGTCCAGGTAATCAATTCCAAGATTTCTTACTGTGTAGTTTTATTGTGTGTTCTTATATGTGCCTCTGTCATACATATTCAGTATTCCTAAGACAAGTTCAGTGTTAGGCACCTGGGTCTTGGAGGACTGAGTATGTGGTTTGGATGTTGTTTTCCTCCCACTTCATTAAGTTACTTCTTGTTCTCATTTTTAAAATTTTGGGGGTTTGTTATCAAAACTATCCTTCGAAATTTAAATCTTACTAGAACATTTGTATTTTTGTCAAGGATAGGTGAAAAAGAAAAATTCACTGAAGACTTTTTTTTAAAAAAAGAATTATTAATTTAAACCAAGATCTTCAGTTTTAGCTCTGAAAATAGTCCAAAATAATCATACTGTTAACAAAATCCAGTAACATAGGTTCCAAACACTTCATAATGATATCAATGTGAAAAATAGCAACCTGTAGGATTTTCCAGGTAATACACAATTAACTCATTCAAAAAGTAATGGTTTTATACACATAACTTATTTGGATCCATGATTCAGCATTTCTGATATTACAAATCTGTATCAAGCTGATAGTTCTTATTTCTCAAACATTTTTTAAGGGCAGTATGATAGTGAAACAGAGTTAAGTGCATGCAGAGTGATAGAGTGCTCTCAACATGTTACTTCAAGCTGCTATGGTTTATCACTTTGCCTCAGAAAGCTTACAAAATACAGCACATCAAATGTGGTTTTAAATGCCTGTCTACCTCTGATTTGTTCCACAATTTAGGGAAAAATTCTTCTTGACATGTTGTAATGCAGGCATGGTGCCAAAGACAAAAACAACGATATGTATGGCAGGCGACACTTTGTGGTAGATAGTCAGGATCTTCTGGATGAAATTAAAAGTGAACAGTTATTATGTTATCAATCTGACCTCTCCAAATCTGGAATATGCACTGCACAAAAGACTTATTTTCTTAAATGACAGTATTCTTGAGAAGTCTGTCTATCTACTGTGCATCTCTTATATAAAAAGGTGTGAACAATGTATGTTCAATTTAGTTTAATGAAAAGTAAGAATGACCTTTTCAGGGTATAACTTTTTTCCTTTTTTTTTTCATGCAGGCAAATAGAATTATTGCCTAAGAACAAAGACTCACTTGCAGTGAGGTAAAGCATAATCAGATCCACAATTACACTGTTTCTACACTGAAATCAAATTAATATTTTTTCCTCCTTTAATATGGGTGTGAAAACTTCTTAAATCCTTAAAAGATGCTTAACAAGATAGAGTCAGACTCCTTGCAGTAGTGCATACCGGAAGGTTGAGAGACAATGGACGCTGAAGCAAGAGAGATTGTGCCTGGATGCAGGGAAAAAACTTTTTGAACTGGAGACTCGATACAAAGGAAAACTGGGCAGTGGAAAAAGCTGTGGAGTTTCCAACACTGGAGGTTTTCAAGACACAACTGGATTAAGCTCTAAGTAACCTAATTTGACCTCATAGCTGGCCTGCTCTTGGCAACCTCCTTCACCTAACTATACCAATCAGGATTAAATTCCTCATTGAATGCTAGTACCAGAGGCTGCCCTTACTGCTATCTGCTCTCCCTAACGGAGAGTTCTGGTGCAAGACCATAGTAGAAATGCTGTTGAATAAATGAAATCTCACCAAGAGGTGGACAAGCTTGAATTCAATTACTGTTCTGCAAGTCACAGTTACAGAGTATTTAAGGTTCCCATGGAAGAACCAGGTGAAGGTATGTGGTTGCTTAGATTTTCTAATATATGTATAATCTGGATTTAAAGTAGCTGTAATGCTTTAGAGGTTCTCGCATATAAAGAAAACATGTTTGTATACATATGTAATCCAAAAGAGATACAACAATGTGTGAGAGTGGAGTGGAAAAGTAATAAGCACTAAGAAACAAAGAAAAATCAAGACTAGTCCACACAATTAAGATAAACTGATTATATATTATCTTCAGTGAATCTACCTTCAATCAGATTTTTCCACAATTAAGTCTTTTAATTTTGAGGGACTAATTAGACAGTATCTGTTAAGGCTGTAACCCTGCAGCCCAGAAGCATAGTAATAGCCCACAGGCTGCTGAGTCTGCATGGCCTCAGGACTAAGACTTGTTAGACTTGCTCTGTCTGAACTTGTCTTGACCTCTGTGGAGCTTTGTTTTTAGATGGCTTAACTCTACCGGTCTTTTTATCTTTTTTTTTTTTTTTTAGAATAACTAGGTGACTATAACTGCTTCTATTTCTGCTTAACTTTTTATGGTGCAACCATAGTTTTTATACAGGTAACAAGAAGTAGCTATTCTGGTAAAATGAGATGTTTGTGATTACCACATAATACTGTAGTGAGCAGAAATATAGGCCTGTTAGAGGCCATGAGAAGTGGGAGCACTGGCGTGCAGGACTACAGGAATGGGATGACGGGAGGTGGAGACCAAATTAACACTGGAGACCCCCAGGATGGGGGTCTTATTGATGGTCAATTAAAGAAATGGACTGGGGAAAAACAATCAAAAGCAGAATAGTTTTTGAGGTGATAAGGGGAATAAAGAACAAGTTAACAAACATAAGAAATTACCACAAGTGGGTCCTTGAATAAGAAATAACCCATCAATGTCACATTTCTCCCACCAAAGGACTTGCTGCTAACAAAGTGCTGCACTCCCGCTCCTCCAACACACAGGCACACACACCAGGGTGGAAGCATTGACCTCAGGACCTGGAATGACAGTAGCAAGGTGAGCATAGCACCACATCAAGGAGTAGTTACAAGGAAGTCTATAAGTAACAATTTTAACTGGATTGCTATTACCAAGACTTTTCCATTCTACTTCCCTTTTCTTTCTTTTGTAATAATTAAATGTAGACTAATAATGATTCCTTGATTAGACCATTAAGATTTCAATTACACTAATAATAAATTCTTGGCTTTATATATGTAAGTTCCATTTTTGCCCATTACGTGATTTTGAGCATAACAAGTTATATGAATATCTACAGAGTTCTTAAGAATAGTAAAACCAGAAGCAGCTTAGTTATTCTTTGTGCCAAGCGACTTCAGCACAATGATTAGTACAGCTTTCATCTTATTCCAATAACTATGAATTAGAGATAAAAAAGCATAACCCAGTTGAAGGAATAATGTTTTGTTCTTCCAGTTCCTCTGCAGATAAATGTGATTTTATTCAGCTGACCTCCAATGTTTCTGCAATGAAACTGTGATTAATATGCTGTGCATATCATTTTAACTTGCTGTGAAAAGGAACAAGCATACAGTTAAACAGTCTTTCATCTAGGCGTTCATCACCGTGCTGGTGAAACTTTAGACAGTTACTAGAAATAACTTGAAACCTATAGCTGTATTTTATGAATGTGAACAGACATAAGTTTATGTCTCACTGTATCTCCAAAGAAAATGAACCACATGAAATATTAAATAATTTACACACTTTTTACTTTGGATTATGAATGCAATTTGAATAAAGTGTAACGTGTATAGTAATTTTTCAACACTGAAATCATAATCAAAAAGAATAGTATATAGCTCCTAACTACAAGGACTATTTTTTCTAAGATATAACCAAAATCATAAACTGAGAAAGTGTTAAACTGGTTTCCTGAACCTGTGATTATAATTTGCTGCACTGAAGTTTTCCTACTTAACATTCTCCTTCTGTGATAGGTGAGAAGAAATACAGCTCTTCCCACTAACATGTAAGATAGATTTTTTCTGGGAACAAAACAGCTTAAGAGCTCTGATGTCAGAGATCAAATAAGGTTGTCAATCTGCTCATGGGTTTTTCTCAGAGGTCTTACAGGACTGCTCTGGCCTATTTGGCTGCATTAGGATTCTGAATGAGGAAAGAAGCAGGTGGAGCACACAAGTAAACAAGAAAGCTTTTTGTTCATACCATTCTGAAAACCAGTACTGGCATTCTGAGGCTGTCCCACAGTTTGTTTTTCTTAAGTTTTATTTACCAACTACCATTCAGCAGTGGCATAGGGTTGTTTCTGATAGCTCTTGTGGATGTTCTGACACCATCACAGGTTTATTGAAGACACTTTTCTGTAATATCTTTCAAAATAATTAAGTGGAAGAGTAAACATGCTAATGCCTGTCCAGTAACTCCTCCATAAATGCAATGGCAGTAGTTGTAATTGGGGAAAGAGTTGATTTTATACAATAAAGTAGAAATTGAAAGAAGTGTCCATAGACATAATATATACAACTCTTCAAGCACATAGACATTGTGTATTGACAACTCAGAAATACAAAAATGAAAGTTCAGGGGTTTTTTTCCCAAATTATAGGTTATAATTAAATGTTAGTGTGATTACAAATTGTCTACTACCAAAACAAGCTGAAATCTGAAATAAAATAGTACAAGTTTCTATGAAAGATACATGTCAATGTAAGTCCTCCATTCACCATGATATGGAATGTGAAAACAAGGACAATCTTATTCTCTCAGCCATCAAGTCTCTGCTGCTCATCCTGTTCTCACTTCAACATCTTTCACAAACCTCCCAAGGATTACCCTTTTATTCACTGAAAGTATCATCTGAGAACATATGAAAAGCTCTGCTGGCTTAGATGACTTGTCATAGCCCTGTCTCTGATAGCAGCAACAGGACACTCCATCTAAGCACAACACAGCTGCCTAACCTCCACATCATTCTCCTCATATCCTCTGAGCAGTCACTGTCATTGGAGGTGTTAGAAGGTACATTCCTCCATATTCACTCTAGTAATCCCTGTGTATGGTCTCTTGTCTGTGAGCATCCGGTCCCATTCTGAACTGGATGATATCCTTTGGTATCCAGATGCAACTCTAGAAATAATTTTCCTTTCTGCGAGTTGCTAAATATTACTCCCTTTTCTCAGACCACTAGAAATTTTTCTTTTCTTCTGCTTAATGTTCAAACTTTTTCTTCTCCAAAAGGCTCTTAGAATGCAGCTCTATGTTTCTATTTTTCTACATTCTATGGAAAATAAACAATCATGAAATCCACAGTGAAGGTACCAATCCACAAAGTAGATCATGATGATTCTCTATAAATATCTGGCAAACTTCTGGCAAAATGGTCTTTGAAGATCCCTCACAAAGACTATGACAAGAGCAGATATTCTTAGATTTCACAACTTATTCCTGGTCAACCCTATCCTAAGGACTAGGATTTTTGAAAAAACACCCGTGATTCTTTTCTTTAAAAGGAAAATAATTTGAAATGTTAGATCTCCTCTGAGGATGTCATTCTTAGCAAAGGGAAATTCATAATGAATGTTCATTAATGTTCTTTATCAGTTCATTAAAGCTGCTTGTGCACTATGTTTATGAACATCTTTGATAAACATTTGGATTTGTTGTGCATGAACTGCTGATGAATAGTCATTAAACTGTCCCTAAGTTTATTCATTATGACTGCTTATTAATTTCTCATGAATTATTATAAAATTCAAGCTGCTCTAGCAGTCATTCATAAACAAAAAACAATCATTCACAGTACGTATTACTTATTAGAAATAAATTAAAAATACAAGTTTACTTCTAATGATTAGTACATAGAAAATGTATTTTGTTCTGGCAGTAACTTAATCAAATCTAAGGCAATTTCAGAGAAAACTACTGAAAATTATGTTATAATTTAGAGACACACTTGCACTTACACATCCTGTGACAGCCAAATATAATCCATACCTCTGCAGAGTAGCACTTAATTTCTTGAGATGCTGTCCTGGTTTTAGCTAAAACCACCAATTCTGTTGAGTGATTTTTACTTTCCAGTTTAGTCTCTTCTAAAAGGCTGCACTTTCTGAAGTCAGCAGCATGTTTTTGCAGACAGTGTGTGCTACTGGCAGTGATAACACCTGATGTTTACAGTTACTGCCTGGGACTGGGATGCAGAAAGGCTCTTGCTGATACTTATTCCTGTAGTGACCAAGGCCACTGCTGGCTCTTGTGTGCCACGCTGGGGGTGCCGGGTAGTAAGAGGGGTCACAAGAAAGTAAAAGGTTGCACCTCCAGGGGGTAATACACAGGACAGGTGACCAACAAGAGCATTCCATTCCATAAATGTCACATTTAATAGAGATTGAGTGATCACGAGTGTTTCTATTTTTCTGCAATGGCTGGTGTCCAGGCAGGACTCTGTCCAATCTCCTGATTTTGATCTGGATCCTGAATTCCTGAATCCAGCTCCCTGTATCCAGCTCCCACCGCCGCTCAG
Source organism: Apaloderma vittatum (assembly GCF_000703405.1). Classification (NCBI taxonomy): domain Eukaryota; kingdom Metazoa; phylum Chordata; class Aves; order Trogoniformes; family Trogonidae; genus Apaloderma; species Apaloderma vittatum. The sequence continues at coordinate 61,674 of NW_009723162.1, forward strand.
CCTGGGACTTCCCCAGTGCCTCCTGCTCTGCAGCATCAGTGGGGATTGATATTAGGGGAGGGAATTGGGTTTGATATCGAGCTACTATCTATAGTTTTATAAAGTTTCTTTATTTTTATCATTTCACTATTATTTCCATTATTGGTTCATTAAAGCTGTTCTAGTTTTCTTTCCTAACTTGTAAGTCTCTCTGCCTCATTCCCTTTTCCTTCCTGTTTGCGAGGGGAAGAGGGAGTTACAGAGCATCTGTCTGCATTTAGTGACTGGCCCAGCCCTAACCCACGATGTATATATATAAATATGTCCAGATCTAACTAGCACGTTGAACACCTCTCTTCTCTATATTACTAATAATAAGGGAATACTTTCTGCTGCAAGTATAGGTAGCTAACAGTCTTATGCACTTATATTAACTAAATGTTAAGTAACACAAAACTTGTACTTAAAATATCTAAATGTATCAGGATGATAGCAACCTAGACAACTTTAATTTCCTTGTCCTGTGCACAACCGTCATTTAAGTTTTTCGCTATCAAATTCCATAGCCTTTGGTGTCAAGTAGCTTTATATTACTTTGATTGTAGGACAGAGCAGAAATTTCTGAACTTGATTTATATTATTTAGATTATATACTGGTAATAATTTAGGCTATGCTGGCTCTAGGCTGTGACAGATACATCAGTGCTCAGTATCTGAGCTAGCTCAGAGATGTCTACACTATACCTAGATACCTTTAGTCAGATTGCACTCACATCCCTTATTATAAAGCTGTTCTTATTAAAATTTTATGTTATTAACAAAACAATGAATATTCAAGGTTTGTCCAGTTTTGATTAACAAACTTTGACTCTTATTTTCTGGTTTGGTTATCATAACAGAGAGCATTTTTCACAGATATCACAAACAGACTTACTGTCCTGTTTTTACTTCAAGGAAAGAAAGAAGCAATGAAAACAAAGTGCAAGCAAAACAACTTAGTAAGTTACTGTATAACAGTCTTGCAGAAATTGCTGCAATTGCAAAGAAGTCAGGTAGGCTAGTCATGATAGAGGCTATAGCAAGGTCAAAAAGATGCCAGCAAATACTGAAAAAGTGTTCACCAGGGTAGTTTCTGAAAAACTGGACAGCAGCAAGAGAGGACTTCCAGCACAAAGAGCACAATCACCATAAAGGGCTCACAGATAATGTGGTTTTGTTTTTAATAAGCTTAAGTTTGATGAAATTCCCTGTAACAAAATTCAAACTGAAATGAGATCCTTTGGGCCTCGTCATCAGTATATTAGTTTCACAGTGTGGCATTTCCACAGACTTCAGTCGTAACTTCTAATCTCCAGCAATACATTTGTATAAGTACGTACTGTCTCCGCTGATAAACAGTCAGCCATTCAATAACGTCATTGTTTTCTGTTCCTCAATAGACTACTTAGAAGTAATTTAAAACAAATTAGACAAAACATGTACTCTTATTATTTCTATTTTATAAAAATGGTAGTTAGTAGTCCCTTTCCTCCCTTTAAGGACCTGATTTATTCACATAGAAATGAAGTGCTGGATTTCAGGCTTTAGGCTTTCCTCTCCTGTTGCCCATCCAGGGCCACACACGTCTCAGACTGGATGCACAGGATGTGCGTTACTCAAACAGCTGTTCAAAATCACTTGTAAATAAGAACATTCATTGGGGTTTTACTAGATTTCCATTAATGTAGATGAGAAGAAAATCTATATTGGGGAGGATTTGATCTAATTGCTTCTCTTTATCTTTTCTAGCCTTTTTTTAATTATCTCTTCTCTTCTTGTGGGAGTCTCAATTTTACTTTTTGCTTTCCACACATAGTTATTTCACACATTTTCCCTTCTTTTCTTTTTCAAAAACCTAAACCAGAAAGAAACTCAATGTTTTGCTTGTATTCACTTCTTCAAATCAAACAAGATCAATACCTTTAATAAAAAACCTGCAATCATTAATGTTTTAAAATGAAGAGAATACTAAGAAATTTAGATGGGCATATGAAAACTAATAAGTTTATCAACAATAAATTATGAAAGAGCTTCTCACCTCTCAGTTTGTATTCAGTTTGTAATCAGCGAGAGAAAGGCAAAGAACTGCCAAGCAACAGGGCAGTGTACAAACAGCACCCATTAACCCCTACTTCAGTGCCAGAGACATCAGACTCTAGTATTCCTACCTGACACAGAGCTTGCAAATGCCTCATACAGGAGACAGTCCTGGCTCACATCTTCTCCCCAATTTTTTCATTGAAATTTTATATTGAAAAATTCAGTTTTAATATGTAATGGTATTTCTGTCTGTATACAGAAATAAATACTTTAATAATCTCAAGTAGATTTATAGCATTTAGATTATTTCAGCCTCTAGTCCCCAATACAGAAATAAGGGTATTTGCTTTCAATGTTTAAAGCAAAAGCCGTGTTAATGGGAGTTAAGATCACACATCAAAAGGCAGTATGAGCTAAAGCTACTTAATTTAAGAAATTAAGCACTTTTGTCATTATTTAATTACCTAAGAGTAATCAAAAGTGATAACTACGTTTTTATACATAAGGAAGTAATTCAAGAAACAAGGCTGATTGATCAAGACTACCTCATAGATTCTTTTTCTGGAGTAAGCTAATTTGATAAGTATCATTTGGAAGAGTAAATCATTAAAATGTACACATCTGAAAGCGAGAGCTGTAAATTACAGTTAAAAAAAAGTCTGAAGTAATCAGAAAATATACCTGCAGATGTTTTAACCATTGAAGAGCTGTGCAGAAAGATCGAAGTCTTTTTATGTGGGTGCACTTTGTCTCATGTTATAATTAAAGGCTTACATGGTTAAAGGCAGAACAGATAGTAGCTCTTCCATATTCATCCAACACTTATGCAAAATGCTTTTTCATGTGCTGAGAATTTTTGCAGACTAGACTTACTAGGGGAAGAGGGATTTGTCTGACACTGAGTGGAAATTAGAATGGTTCTGACACCTTCCAGATTGGTTGGGGTGGGGGGAGGAGGAGGGTGAAATACTGGGATTTAGAGACATGTTAGATTTTAGAGACTGAATTAATGCACGGTTTATCTATACTAAAAATTAAGCATTTGTGTTTGTAAAAATACATCCTCGTACAGTCCAATTTCAAAAGGATGACAAAATATTGCTCTCATTTTTCTGTGTCAAAAGTAGGCATTGTCTACCAGAAATTTAAACCTAAGCCAGTACACTTCAATGAAATGGACTTTTTAGTCTCAGTATGTTTGTTAAAAAAATAATTTAAAAAATACACTTAGAAAAAGTTGCTGAGACATATGCCAACATCTGAAGGTGTTAAAAATACTTTCTGTATATTAAAAGCTGGTGTTTACTTAATTGAATTAGTGACTCTTCAGTTTGCCCTTTCCTTTTTGTTAAACATTAGAAGCTGAATATTCTTCAGCTATTGATGAAATTTAGAATTATTCCCTTTTCCATGCTATGTCTAATTCTCTATCCCAAGGGATGTTGTGACCGGTACATGCTCTCTGTAACATGTAATGCTAAACTAAGGTTTAGAAGGAAAGACTGCCAGAAGGTAGATTGCCCAGTTGGGAAGATTCTAGGAGTAATGAAGCTTTTGAAGTTCAGAGATGGGCGCATTTTGATGGGGGGCACTTGAGGTGATAATCTTGACCACTGAGACACACCTGCTTCAGACTACAGCTGAAGAGGAGACTACAGCTGAAAAGGAGAGAGACATTCCCTGACACCACTCAGAAATGTCCAGAGCTCCATATCTGCTCACACTTCTCACCTGCTGCTCTGCAATCCATAAATCATGGTTGCACTATGTAGGACTTCGCACAAAGAGATAAAGAAGAACTATTCGTGACCTCAGAGTAAACTTATCTCCACTCCTAATAATATATTTGGGTAATTTCCAGTCTGAAATTAGTTTTTATCTCCCTCAGTGTTTGCCTTCATGTTTCAGTAGCCTTCTCCTGAGGAGTGAACAACAGTTTTGGCCTTATCCCAGCAACTGACAGAACACAGTAAAAATGAAAATATCCAGAAAATTATCTGGGTGGTAGAAATGACAATTCCTTTGTCATTTTTCTTTCTAAACAGAATAATATCCAAGATAACATCATCCACACTGGTAAGAATACGAGTTCAGACACTGCTGCAACTTTCTTTAAAAACTATTTGATCACCTTGGACAGCAGGTCATCCAGATGAGACAAGAACAGGTTGTAGTTGATGGCTAACTTCTACCTCAAGCATGAGCGGACTCATGCTTGGTGAGTAAGTCCCCCTTTTCCCCCAGTCTGTATCCTCAGTGTTGCTTTGATTTATGAAAAAATACAACTCTGAAGTCAGATACTTTTAGTTCTTTGACACTGAATGAATTTGTATAGAAACCTATGAAATAAACAGGTGTGTGAGATATTAGTTTAAAATTGTTATTTTTTAAGTTTTAGGATCTACTATCAGTATAATTTTTTTTGTCCTAATTGTTCTTTACAATGAAGCATTGAGCACTCCTCAAACTCTCTACATAGTCTGACAATTTGGTGACCATATGTATTGGAATTAATGAAACTAAATCAGTAAAAAAGTAACTGCTGCACAAGTCTATTGTTTTGAGTAAAAGAAAAAGCTAGTACTCCTCAGAAATTAGCAAGAAAAGTCTTTGGATTACTACTGTTTCCAGACCTAGAATGTGCCTTATTCTAGGAAAGCCTATTAATTCTGGTTCAGCATACAGCAAGTTCACAACCAGAATAATATGCTCAAACTTCTGTGCTTCATTCTCCTTGGGGAGTATGAATATAGGACCTCAAACTTTAGGCAGACTTTTAAAGATGCCCTCTCAAAGGTCCAAATCAACGAGGATTCTTCTCTACCCCTATGCTGTTTAACTTAAGCTTAACTGAGCACTAAGGAATCAAAGAGAGCAGTTTCAAGAACAACAAGGGAGTCCTGGACTATATCAAATTCACCAGCCTACAACTGGGAACTTGAGATATCTAAACTTCCTGCAAACAGTATCAGCTTAACTACCCATTTTCTGAAATAGCTGCAAAGACTTGCATTCTCTTGTCTTCTTCAACAGTATTCTGTTATCCGCCACCTAGTTTTACATCTGGCAGTCAGTTACATGTGGGGAAGATTTGGAGGGGAAAACAAAAAAAAGAAAGAGAAAGCCTTTAAACATGGGAAAGAAAAAATAGGAGGTCCTGATTTGTGGGTTTTGTCTCTCATTTTCGTAAAAGGGCTTGGAAAGCAAAGAATGCTGAGAATAAGATGAAAGGATGCAACTTACTGAGGGTCTATTAAAAAAAAATAGGGTCATGGAGACAGATGGGTTAGTGAGCTAGACTACAAGGTTAAGTGAACTCAGGCTTCTAAAAACATGCACAAAGTGACTGGTGACCTAGAGATAACGTTATGTCTTAGAAATCAGTTTTTAAATATACCAGGATCTCTTGATTCAGAACCTTCTTCCAAATATTTTGGATGGCAAGCTTGGTGAAAGCAAGCAAGACCAAATACAGTTGCAAGATAATTTGTGTTTATTAATATACAAGAATAGTCTTCTGACATTAATGCTGCTAATTGAGTCCACAAAAAACCCGACATGACTCTAAAGGAAGGACTTCTCACATCAAGAACAAAGGCTATAATAACAGTAACTTCTCCAGCAACTTTTGGTACCCTAGGGTGTCTCTCTTCATCCTTTAATCTCAGAAAAAACATGAGATTACTTCAGTAAATGAAGATATTTAAATCAATAACCTGATCTCTGTGGATGTAAAGAAGGAGGTGAGGAGCGCACCCATATCCGAAAAATAATAAATTCATGTGTATAGTTAAATTTAAATTTATTTACAGGATATAAGCTCCCCACCAATTTAAAAGTTTGGTATCGGTTGAGACAAAGATCAAGATCACGCACTAGCCCTTGACAAAAGAATGATAATCCAGATTATCATACACTCACCTCAATCAAGCCGGGGGTTCCCTTTCTCGTCTTGATTGTTCTCACTAAGGTACCATAAAAGGAGGGGTTCCCATTCTCCCTTTTAACCTTGCCAGGGGGTACCTTCACCAGGTGGAGGTTCCCTTTCTCACCTGGTCAACCTTGCCTAGGGATCCCCTAGACCAAGGGGGAGACCTCCTCAGGCCACTGCCACAAGGTAACTCCCACATGGCCACTGCAAAGCCCCCTTTTAAAACCTAGCCAATGATGACTGTGGTCAATCATAGCCATCTCGGCTTCTCATTGGCTGCTGGCCAACTTCCTGGGTGTAACCGAGTCCTGACCGGCTCAGGTTTCTGGACTAGCCCAGGAAGGCAGAGTCCCTGGAATCTGCCTAGCAACAGCTTAGCTGGGGGAAGGAAATACCTGCCACAGTGGAGCCACGAGATGAGGTCTGTTTTCGGTGGAGAAATTACACAATTGGTGCAAGTCAAGAGGGTACAGGGAAGATAGCAAACCAGTTTTCCATTAAATGCATAATTGCACAGTAAAATGAAAATTCTCTTCAGTCTGACAATCCTGATGCTTACCATAACAGCAGAGACACTACTCTTGCACCTCTGGATTTAAGTCCAATATTCAAGCTATTCCTTTTTCCTCAACTAGATATTATTTAAACAAGCTAGGAAACAAAGATTTGAGAAGCTGATGCCAAGGAATTATGCCAATATATAAGCACTGGGCAGGAAAGAAGAGATCATTTCAGCACTGATCCCTTCAGAAATCTTGGATCATTACAAAAGGCTAATATTCAGAAGTGCCTTTGAAAGTTAGGAACCTAAATTCCATTAAAAGATGAAAGAATCTCTAAAGCCCAGAATTTTAGAAAATCTTCCTCTATAAAGCAAAGACCTCCACGCTTTCAGAACAAGCTGCTCTCTAAGCTACTAAACTCATCTGTCTCTAATGACTGTAGTATCTGGGCACCCATTAGTCCACACTACACAGAGTATCATGGTTTAACCCCAGCCAGCAACTAAGGACCACAAAGCTGCTCACTCACACCTCCCCTCTCCCAGTGGGATGGGGAGGAAAATGGAAAGAAAACAAAACCAGGAAAAGTAACACTTGTGGGTCAAGGTAAGAACAGATTAATAATTTAAATAAGATAAAATAATAATAATAGTAATAACAACAGAATATACAAATGAATAATGTGCAATGAAATTGCTCACTGCTCACCAGCCGAGACCCAGCCTGTTTCTGGCTAACAATCGTCGAGGAAAAAGTCCTGAAACCACAACCCTGGAAAAGAGTCCCAACTTCCACCCAACCCTCATATATATACTGAGCGTGATAGTGTATAATATGGAATATCTCACTGGCAAATTTGTGTCTGTTGCTCTGGCTATGCTGCCTCACAGCTTTTGGAACACCTGCATACTGGGAAAGATATGGGAAGCTGAAAAGACCTTGATTTCTCAGCAGTGACTAAAAAAAAAAATCAGTATATTATCAGCATACTTCTCATACCAAATTCCATACATAATTTAAAACAGCACTATTCTAGCTACTAAAAAGAAAAAATAAGCTCTATACCAGCTGAAACTGGGACAGAAAGTTATGTTAAAAAAGATTTTTTTTTAAACTATGAATCATAAAGATGGAAACACAAAGTAATTAGCACAAGGTCATCCTGTACTTGAACTCAGAACCAAAAGTGTAAAGTTCCTAGCTCTCATCTCAGCCTGTAACCTATATTATTTCTGTCTTTTAAATAAATACAAACTTCTATTTCCATCCCAACATATGCTTGTGCATTAGAAGAGAGAGGATTAATTCCTCAGCTCCTGGACTTAGCAATTAATTGATATTCCAACCAGGCTCTTTGGATTAAAGGCTATCTTTTTTTTCGGTTTTTTTTTTTTTTTTGTACCGCTCTCAGGTATTACCTGCACATGCCTTTAAGGTACAAGAGATGAACAAAAATTTTTGGAGGCTATGTGGTCCTATAGGGATATTGCTTCTTCCTTACACATGTCGTTCTAGTTTGGAGCAATATGGACCTGTTGGAATGAGTCCAGAGGAGGGCCATGAGGATGATTAGAGGGCTGGAGCACTTCTCCTATGAAAAAAAGACTGAAAGTGTTAGGGTTGTTCAGCCTGGAGAAGACAAGGCTCTGGGAAGACCTTATTACAGCTTTTCAATACTTAAAGGGGGCCTGTAAGAAAGATAGAACAAGCTTTAGCAGGTCCTACCCTGTAACAGGGCAGGGGGGAATCGTTTTAATTTAAAAGAGGGTACATTTAGACTAAATACAAGGAAGAAATTCTTTATAATGAGGGTGGTGAAACACTAGAACAGGTTGCCCAGAAATGTGATAGAAGACCCATCCCCAGAAACAATCAAGATCAAGTTGGATGGGGCTGTGAGCAATCTGGTCTAGAAGTTGACCCTGCCCATGGCAGGAAGCTTGGACTAGATGACCTTTACAGGTCCCCTTCCATTCCAAAACATTCTTTGATTCTATGAATTCAGGTGTGTAATCCCAGGTGAGTCATCAGCTCAGAAGCACTACTGAAATGATGACTACATTGTGTGTGTTATGTGCAAGAAGCAGTGGAAAATTATAAAGCTCAAAGTTGCTGAGAAACCATTCGGTACCCAGAATAACACAGGGGCCTGGTGGAGCTCTGGTGGTCCGTGATTTATGTGGGACCAAGGAGGAATGGGACATGAGGTGTAGGTCACACAGCAGTTCCCAGCACTTTCAGCAGATTCTCAGAGCTAAGAACTGCTTGTTGCGCTATCGGAGGAAAGCAGAAATGATGGCTGAACCATCCAAAGCAAGGTGGGGACTCCACCGTCCCCACTCTTCCCAAAAGTTATTCTGAGAGCTAAGAAACTCTTAGTATACTATCAGAAGGAAACAAAAATAAATGGTTTGACTAAAGTCCCACCCACATAATCACTTCACAACAGGATGTAAAGATCACCCTGACTTCATACCTAACTAAGAGGGAATAAGAATTTGACACCAAATCATAAGGACAGATCATCAGGTTTGTCCTCCTCAACCACCCCCAGAAGGGACACCTTTGAGAAAGGCATCCTTGATAAATAAGCACAGTCTCACCCTGATTCTCCACACTGCTGTGGTGCTATAAAATGGATCAAAGAGTACCACTGGTCACATACATTCTTACTCTAATTTGATGTAGGCACAGATGTTTTCCTATGGAGTTGAAATAACCAACTGTAAAATGCTTCGTGGGAAGAACATTCCTTCATCCCAGCACAATGCAATACACACTGCTTTCCTTCAGCTGAACCTATACTGGAATACAAGTTTTCTTCTCAGTCTGCTCTGTCAAATTTTAATTCAGTATTAAAGACTGGTGCATTTTAGATCTTGGTACTAGCTCCTAGACCTACTGTGAGTAATGTTGTTTTAAAGAGTCCAAATAAAGTTTTCTAAGCCAGTACTTTCCATCTCTGTCACTTTGGAGGATCACACTGAGAGTTTATTTCCAAAAACTTCCAAGTCCCAATGAAAGTTACTTTTCAATATGTCCTTAGTCTTTTTGAGCTTCCAGCTTCCAATTGTGTAAGGGAGATAACAATCCTTATACTTTTAGAATGACATTGATGTTGAAATGCATGAACGTTCACAAAAACTATAGATATGACAGAAATAGATAACTAATCCATCATCTGTGCATTTATTCCTTCAATGCAGGAGATTTAATGTAGAAGATTCAGTTGTGTCTTAAATTTGTAAGCATCAAAATGTTCTGTGCAAAGTACTTAACAGAAACTGAAATCTGGTCAGGACAGTCTCAGTATAATACTCAAACTAGTAAAAATAATCCTTTGTTTTTCCACAGGAATTTTAGACAGAAGTTTAACTTTTTTTCTTCATACTTTTGGTTCTGCAGTTGATGAAGCAGAATTAATCATATTATATTTAAGTTTTCATCAAAGTGCACTTGCAAATTTGAGTTACCTAGCTTGCTACTTTGTGACAACTTGTACACCTGAGCCTTAAGCTTCACCCTTTAATTCTGTGAGGCTTCTTCCATGTTCCAGCATTATTCATGGCATACTCAGGCCTCCAGTTCCCACTTGGAAGGTAAAAGGAAAGCAGTCCTCTTGCAGATACTAAGGCTGACCTACTTCGTTTTGTGTAACGGCCATGGGGATTTCATACATTCCTGATACTTTGATAGCTCTCCATCATCATGCCTTCACAAAATTACGCTTTGGATTATCATTCCCTAAAGCTCTGAGTTGTCACCATGAAAAAATGTGGGTGATTGCACTCTGGAAAAAAGTAATTTGGAAACCCACAGAAGGTCTACTATAGACAAATTATCACAGCAAGGAGGAGTCAAAGGCCTGACATTGCTGGAGTTTCCTTTCTGCTTTAGGGAAAAAAGCTCACAATCAGTTTAAGTGGTCCTAGATGGAAACCTTATGCTGGAACAGTTGCCTGAGTGCAGCTGCCTGTACCATTTTCACAGAGCCAGCTCTTCAGACAAGATAAGCGGGAACAGTTAGAGGATACGCATGTCCTTCATCTGCTTCTTTGTACGTGTTTCTGCCTTAAACTTGTAACTCCAGTTGCATGTAAGTCCCAAAAGTAGCCCCAGCCTGTAGAATTATCTGATCCTCTGGTGCTGCTTCTCCGTGCTGGCACGTTCCTGTTGCAGAGTTACTGCTTTCATTCTGCTATGATCCCTACTGTCTGCAGTGTTCAGTTTCCTAGAGAACAATCAGCTACTTCTAGGTGACAAGCAAGCTCTACCCATTCAAAGTTACCCAGATAACCATCACTGGGCCTGACCTGTGGCACTTGCAGATTTTCCCAGGCTGAGACATAAGGGGAACTCAAGATCTGAAAAACCTGTTGTCACCAAATATCTTGACTTTTTGCCATGCTTATACAGCATGGCTAATTACTCCATTGACACAAATCCTACTTTTCTCAGGAATTAATGATAGTATCTTGTCAATCCACAAGCTTCCCACTTTATGTCAGTCTTCTCCCCCGTTTCGGAGTTAACCCTTCCTCTGCTCTCCAACATTGAGGGGGCCGATTAGCTCAGTCAGTTGAGCATGGTGCTAACAATGCTAACGTCGCGGGTTCGATTCCCGTTTGGTCCCTATGTGTTGCCTGATCTAGTCGAGAGGTGGCGTCTCTGGTGGCAGGGAGGCTGGATTAAATGATCTCTAAGGTCCCTTCCAGCTTAGGCCATTCTATGATTCTATGAATCTATGATTATATTAAAACATACCTAACTTTCCAGCAACAGCATTCTAGTTCTAGTGCTGCAGTCCATGTAGTAGGTAGCCTTTTTTTCCCCACAACCAAATTGTGCAGAAATTGCTGAGCCTTGGTATTTAATCCTTAGTGAAGATCGATTAAGTCTAGTCTTGCATCTCTGAGTCAGCAGCAGCAAGAAGAGTATTGATGGACTGGCAAGGGCACATCAAGAAGTGTCACCTGAATGAGTCACAAAAAGAAAGAATTAAAATAAAAACAATTCCATACTTCACTGCTACCTACCACAAACTTAAAAAACCTCTAAAACCAAACAGGAATAGCCCCATGCACCAATCACCACAAGGCTCTGAAATAACCATTTTCACTGAAATCTCATTATCGCTTATCTAGAATTTCTGTCTTCCTTGGATGTAATCCAAATACAAAATAGGCAATAATTCTGCAATTTATGAACCACCATTTACAAGTTGTTAAACTTACACCACATGAATTTTCATTTAAAAAGCTGAATGACATACAGTCTATACAACTCATGTAATATTTAGTGGTTTTGAAGAGTAGCTCACAGGAATTCCACAAATACATATTTTCACTATATAAAATTAAAATTCAGCCTGATTGAGACCAAAGCTTCAAAATGGAATTTAAGTACATGTTAATAGAAAAGGACAATACATAAAAATGTAGTACTTCTTTTAGTATCTCATTAGCAATAAAGCAGTTTTACAGTAATTTAACAGCTCTTTCATGAACCCATGAAGTTCTGTTATGCTGTTTCCATAATTCTCATACTATATAACTTTAAATGTAATATGCAAGAGCAAAAAAATACTTCTTTTTCTCCTCACTGCTACTCAGAATTTGTATTTTCAAAAAGCTGAGTGTTTTTCCAGCTGCAACAGCTGGAGATCTATTAATACCACACTGTTAGAATCAAGAAACAGAGATGGTGGATCTTCAGCCTCCACCAGTTTGGAGGCACATATGAGCTCGATTTTGAAAAATATATTAAAAAAACCCTGTTGGACAGCTAGTACTGCCACTTGCACTAGTAGTAGACTCCTCTGTTACCAACTGCAAGTCATGTTTAAAAATACCATATTTTATGGTGCCAAGCCCATGACAGCCAGCACCAGCCCCCAAGTGCTGGCATTGCCCTGTGGACATAGCTATGGCTTGTGTTCTGCCTCTCCCCCCAGACATGGCTGAGGGGCAGGAGTGCTCTGGAAACCTCCAAGACCTGGCCTCATCCCTCTTTACTCGTGATTTGATCTCACCACCCAGCTTACCGGGCGAAGCTGCTGAGTGCCAGTTCTGCAGCCGGGTGGAGACCGGTGGATGATGCTCCTGCCCCAGGAAGGGGCTGGTCCCAGGCCCAGAGGAGAGCTGGGCCTTTCCCTGTGGCAGGACCAGGCTTTGGTTTCCGCTCAGACTGGGACGGAGCAGGACCAGGCCCGATGGTGGCCAGAACAGTCCGAAAGGGAGCGAGGCTCCTTGCCTGCTGGGCGTGGATGTCAGGATAGGGAATAATATCGCAGGTTGCTTACCCAGGCACTTCAGTCACACTTCAGTTCTGCAGGGATTCCTGCCTTGAAAGAATGACTTTGTGTCCCATGCAGAAAAAGTAGAGCCGTGGCAGACTTTTCAACAACTCCAGAGGGCTCATTCTCTGTCTTAGTTTATAGTGCCCCCCCCCAAGCGAAATCAGGAAGAGAAGACCCATGGGTTGGAATGGAAATGGATTTAATAAAATAAGAAGAACTAGTATTAATACTAATATAAAACACACAGAGTTATCCTCAACCCACGCAGTGTTCACAAGTTGTGCACTCCCAGCAGTGAATGCTGGATGTCCAGCACCATGAACACCACAGATCCAGCAAAAACACAACGGTCACAGCAAACAAGAGCGTAGATCTTGGGGGCAGAATGCCAGGCGAGACCTTCCAGGGATTTTAAGAAGAGGTTGTCCCCATTACACTTTCTGGTGAGCATGACATTTATGGTATGGTATACTGCTGGCCACCTTGGATCAGCTGCCCCGGCTCTTACTCCTCTTAGCTTTAGCACTTGGCTAACTTGAAGCTGCTGACGACCTTGATCACTGGCGAAACTCCTATGGCTGGCCACAAACTGAAACAAAGTGTCGTCACAGAAGGGATGCTGCAGTCTTCTCAGAAATGCAGTTTTACTGAACAGAAAATTGATTCTACCATTCCATCCTAGTGAAACCACGACATTACCTATTTGGCAAGAAGTCAGAATCCAGGGCCTTCCTAGAATTTTCTCCTCAATTTTATAGCATGTTACTGCATTTCCCCTCCAACTCCTCCTGTCCTCAGGCACTTTGGGAAGGCAGATCCGGTACTTTTTCAAAAATGGCTGAAGATCAAAATCTGATTCCTAAGCTCAGTCTAGCTCCTAAGTATCTGTGTCCCTCCTCATATTCTACTCTCACCTGGACAAATCATTCATTCGCAGTTCACAATAAGACTTCACCATAAGAAAGAGGAAATCCTGGCCTTGATGATAAACCCTCCTCCATCCAGGTAAAACAATAAGCTAATAAAATGCTCTTAGCCTTTTTTCCAGCCATACTCCCAGTTCAGTGTCCCCATTGCAGGTTTTTTCTTTGCAATAGACAAAGCTTAGGCCACAACAGAAACATTATGGGGCATGATAATCTATTCACAAGAACTTCCCAAAGAGATTTAACTCTGGCTGCCATCAAATTCAAATAAACATAGGCAGCACTGTTGAAAACCACAAACATCCTGAACCGTGACACCATCGCCTGGAGCTCTGTTCCCACATATTAAAAATGTTATGAATCCTTTCACATCTTGTGCCACACTGGGCAAAGCTTTTTGCCCCTATTGTTTCTGTGCCTTGTCTGTAAGTACCATTCACACATAGAACCAAGGGCATGATTTTCTTGAGAGTCCTATGTAATTCCATGTTAGCAGAAAAGTTGTTTTTTGACTGTATGGAGTATACAGAAGGAGCAAGACAAACAGATATACTGTCCATGAAGCATCTGTTTTAGAAAATGTAAAATGATTTCCCTTTGGCAATCACATTGACCCTGGGCTGATGCAAAACCATGTCTGTCTTGGCCATTGCACTGTTGCAGAGTGCTTATACACCATAGTTACACTCTTCTAGCATGCATGTATTCAGGATCAATGCAAGCTAGTGTTAATGATAAGTTGATTAATTCATTTTTAACATGGAGGTGTTATTCTGTTTCAGCTATCATGTATCTGCTCCTACAGCAGGTGAAATAAATGTGCTATGCATTGCTACTTTTTCACTTCTCTAAAATAGTTTAACTCTCTATTAATATATGTAGTGCAACACTGAATGTATGTATTCATTAACACTTCATATCCATAAGCTGTTGGTCTCCTATGTATAGAAAAAGGGAAATAACTTGCAAACTGTAAAATAAATAGTCCCAGGGTGAATGCACTGGACAATGTCTCATACCATGAAACACTCAGAGCAGTCTTTGTCAGAGTTCAATACTTTCAAACCCAGTTCTTTTAGGTAGTTCATATGTGGAAGGTATAATAATAAATTAACATATCTCAAGACAGTTGATATTACACAGGATATCTGATTTAGTGAGGTGATATGAAATAATAATAGTGAAATCAGAATTAGAAACCAAAGTTACACTTAGCAAAACGTGTAGTGATTGCAACAGAGTTCAGTCACAACACCAATGTGATTCTCATTACTGGTCTCTGTAATACTCTCACCATTGTGACACTGGATATCGCTAGGAAGGAATACATGGGCTGAAGTTAGCTCAAACTCATTGCTTTCTTCAAAATACTTTTGTAAGTTATTAGAGTCTTTTATGCTCTATCTTAAGTAAAGCCACGTATTCACTCCCCCTACTTCACCTGCAGTGGTCTGGCTAACTTAAGGACACCCACACACTCCTTTAATGAACTCAGGGAGAAACATTTACACCACTTGTTGATCCATCAACTGCTGAGAGCAGTTTAATGAAAAAACCTACCTCCAGTCCTCTTAGCACTGAGATACAACCAGCCTCCTTGCAGCAGCTCTTGTCAGTCCCAGCCTTCATTATACCCTCAGGTTCATGGGCTGATCTCCCTTGCTCATCTCTTCTGAGCATTCTTCCATCATAGGGGTTTATTGGTCAGTCACAGTTTTGGATCCTTTTCTTGAGTGAAGAAAGTATAGCAGGCTCTATAGAGAAATTAAAATGCTTATTCTGGGTTCACAGTGGTTATGTTAATTCTAAATTAGAAGAAACAATTGCTTCTTGCTAATGGAGAGGCACTTCTGAGTCAAATGTGTGTGGAATTTCATCAGACTTCTGTTTGATATGCTTTTTAAGGAATACCAGTGTAAATAATTTATCATGGCAAATTTATAGAGTGACGTTTTCTATAGAGCTAGGGAAACAGCAAAATTATCACTGGAACTAAAATTATACACAGTAAGATATAGTCTTTGCAGCTTAATTAGTGCTGAGACCTAAATTTACTAACCTGTGAAGGTTGTAGTGTTTTGGTTTCTTTCTGAATAAGTAAATACTGGCCTTTATTTGTCAGAAGTTACAAAGCCATAAAGTATCTAATTGTTATTCCCTTAAGATCCTGTCCATTTTTTAGATATCTATTTTGTGCCTGGGATGGCAGCAGGTGTCATTATCTTTTATAGACATTCATACTATCTCTTCTCTATTGAATGTTGCATGTGTGTGTATTTTCTTAGAGTTCATAAGGACTGGTCCTCCTCTGCCCAGTGTTTTTGTGTCTCTTGTATTACCTAGCAAGGTTGGAATTGCAATTACGTTATTTCTGTAAGTGTCCACTGAATTCTTAATCTACAGTATTCAGAATTTTTTTGAAGGTCAGAGTGTCTATAGGAATATTGACTTTATGAATATATTCGTGAGTTTTTTGTGACAAACTTTCATTTAAAACCGTCTCTCTCCTTGCTCTGTGCTGCAGTACAATATCTGGATTGAAAGAATGTGCCTCCAATTGTGCCTACATGGACAAACAGCAAAGAAAAATGTGGACTATGCCTAAAATGCAAAAGGTGAGAAAACTGCATACGGATATAGCTTGTAACAATAGAACTGGAAAATATGGCATGGGGGTTAACCATCCCATCCCATTGGAATTTGTGTTGCTAAAAAATTCTGGTGTGTTCTAGGCAAGAATAGATATCTCATTTGTGATGCACTGAAACAGCAAAGTTTTTGTTGTTGGAGTGTTTTTTTGGAGGGCATGAAATTAATCATTTATTTTTATTCCTGTTAAACGTGGAACTCTGGTATTTTGGAGAGCAAAACAGATGCAGGCTTGTTTTCTTTTTTTCAGAAAGAATAGCTCCCCTGCTGTCATTTCCAAGTTAAAGACTAATTAGACTTACAGAGATGGTTCCAGAAAGAGGAACATAAAATGTGGGGACCTGATCCTGAGAAACACTGAAAACTTGCGATACCAGTGCAACCAATGACAAAACCAGGGTATTTCTTTTTGGCTTTTTTTCCATCTGGGCCCAATTTCATCTTCCTTATAATGGGACCCATGCTGAGACAAAAAATAAAAGTTCGGATATAATCTGCTAAATATTGGCAATTTCAAGGCAGGTTACATGTTTTGCCTTGCAAACATATGGATTTTTTTTCCTTCTCTAAACATGAAGAATTGTTCCATACCCTGCTAACAGTTCTTTTATACTCTATGAATTAGGATTGAGATATTGCACCATTACAACATAGAAACTACCAGACTGTGTTATATTTCTGGCAAAAAGATTTTTCAAACTTTTTTTTCTTCTATTCCTAGTAGAAAGACAGTGTTAGACGTAGTGTTGATATTGCTATAGTCTTAAAGCCTTTTCAGAAAATTGAAAATACCAAGGCATTTCAGAGGACAAGGATTGCACGGGTAAATTATAATATAAAGTTGGAAGAGACCATTAGATGATCTTATCTAATCTGACATCCAGCATACTAATTTATATGTATTTCCTGTATTTGCATATTGTGTCTTTGCTGAAATGAACCTTCCCCAAAACACATTGTTCAGAAAGGTCTCTGCCTCAAATCCTAATGTGGGCTTTTGCTAGTTTGTCTCAGTGGTGACATCTTGTTAGCACCTAGGCATTATTTCCAGTCATCTCTAACTTATAGCAAGTGATTTTTTTTTGGTTATGTTTCTCTATCTGCCTCTGGATGGTTTCAGAATTAGCATTTTTTCTACAAGTATTTTTCATCTTCAACAGAATAATCAAGATAGTTTGTAACTTCTTTTGGACAAGTAGCCTAAGCTCTTTTAAGTGTCTTACTAAAATATGACTGTTTTGACATACATTTTTCAGCTTTCCTGCATTTTCTCCTATATTTCAACATCCTATCAGAATGTTATGTTTTATTCACATAATTGTAAAATTCGTAGTATTCATACAAAATAGGGCTGCGAAGATACTAAGGAAAGTCATCCACTACTCAAGGGCAGGATCAGCTACATATTCTTGAACTGGGTTTATCTAACTTGTTCTTAGAAGATCCCACCACTGGAGAGCCTACAACCTCTCTAGGCAAACTATTTCAACGCTTAACTATTTTTCCACTGGAAAATAAATCTTCTAAATAAAATGGAGCCCCATACTCCAGATAAGAGTCTGGCGATCCATTCCAATACTTAACTATCTTTACCACTGGGAAGTAAATCATCTAACTGAAACAGATAAGACCTCCTTAATGCTGAGCAGAGCATAAGGATTACTTCACAGTCTTTTTATTCCTTACAGTAATATGTTTGATTTTTGCAACAGCACAGCCCTTCACTCACTTTCAGATGAAAATTCATGGTAGGTTCTGAATGTCTTTTCTGTAAAATTAATATCCAGCCAATTGTTTCCCTCCTTGTATTTGTCCAGATGGTTGTCCTAATATTGTTCTCTCTAGCCTTATATAAAGAGGTAAAATTACTCCTTTCGTATTCACTGCTGCCTCTTTTGTACATTTCTAGGTGTCATCAGCTCCTTTAGGTTACAATACAGCACTAAAACTTAGTTAGTTGCTTTGCTTTATGACTCCTTAACTCTCCCCAGTGATTCAGCTTTTCAGGAATGTTTGTAATCTTCCAATAAGGCATTTATTATTCCTAGAGATGCAAGCCAGTGTTTTGTAGTGGGGAGCTGTCAAAGCTAATCAATTGAATTGTATCTTAAATTCCGCCCCTCTGTAGCATTTAGGTGCATTATTCAGAACTGTTGTGTATATTCCTTGCTCAGACTTATCGCATACTCAGATTTTTCAGGTTTATGTGCCTTGCTGAGAGCTTAAAATCTGTGCCTGATGATAGGTGCCTACAGTCTTTCTTTAAAAAATCACGAAGAGAGATTGCCCTTAGCAAGACATTTACATAAATACTGTAGATTTTTTTATACAGACAGAGCAATGTAATTCAGAATGGGTTATGATTTAGCATTTTGGGAACATTAACAAAATTGAGGTCTGATGCTACAAGTAAATTGATGTGGAGAAGTTACTCTGACTTCATAAGGTAATTTGCGATGTCAGGTGTCAAGTTAACTACTGGAAAGAATCATGTCTGGTTTCTGTATAATACAGCATGATTCCTTGAAAACTATCATATAAGTGTGTCATCTCCCCTACCCTCCTGCAATTTAACATAGAACTATTTTAAATCAGACAAATTAATTTACAAGTATCTTGAAAAATCTGTTTATAAATTAGTTGAATTGCCATTTATCACACACTTTGCACATTCAATGCCCTTTTTTTTTTACTAGATATAAATTAAAAATAATGTTCCTGAGGTGCATCGGATATCCTAAGACATGATGGACATGGGACATCTAAAAAATTTAGCAACCTGCCAACTGATAATAGCAAGAATATGGCAAATATGCACATAGTAGAAGATAATGTTGGACCATGAAGTGATGAACAGACTCAGATACTGCTAAATTGCAAGAGTAATGAAATAATGATCAGGAATAAAAACTGATATATTAGAAAGGCTAACTTTGAGAAATCAAAAAATAGATGAGGACAACAACACTTGAATTAAGAGAGAGTGCAGAAGAGGTATGGATTAATTTTATTCACAGAATCACAGAACGGTAGGGGTTGGAAGCAACCTCTGAAGGTCGTCTAGTCCAAGGCCCCTGCCAGAGCAAAATTACCTAGAGTAGATCACACAGGAACGTATCCAGGCAGGTTTTGAAAATCTCCAAAGATAGAGACTCCAGAACCTCTCTGGGTAGCCTGCTCCATTACCTTCACAGTACTGCACAACATTTTGGTTTCTAAACTAGAAGGATATGGGTTTGATGGATGGACCTCTTGACGAATAAGGAATTGTCTGGATGGTCACACTCAAAAAGTTGTGATCAACAGCTCAATGTCCAAGTGGAGACCAGTGATGCGTGGTGTCCCGCAAGGATCGGTGCTGGGACCGGTATTGTTTACCATCTTTGTTGGCGACGTGGACAGTTGGATAGAGTGCACCAGATGTGCACCGATGTGTTTGCTGATGAAACCAAACTCCACTCTGTGGAGTGGTTGACATGCTGGAGGGAAGGGAAGCCATCCAGAGGAACCTTAATAGACTTGAGAGGTGGGCCCAGGCCAACATCCTGAAGTTCAACAAGGCCAAGTGGAAGGTCCTACACCTGGGTCAGGGCATTCCCAAGCACAAATACAGGCTGGACAGAGACCACTGGGAGCAGCCCTGAGAGAAGGACTTGGGTGTGTTAGTTGATGAGAGGCTCAACATGAGCCAGCAGTGTGCACTTGCAGCCCAAAAAGTGAACTGTATCCTGGACTGCATCCAAAGGAGTTTGACTAGCAGGTCGAGGGAGGTAATTCTTCCCTCTACTTTGCTCTGGTGATGCCCCACCTGGAGTACTGTGTTCAGTTCTGGAGCCCACAGTATAAAAAGGACATGGATCTGCTGGAGCGGGTCCAGAGGAGGGCCACAAAGTTGATTAAAGGGCTGGAGAATCTTTGCTATGAAGACAGGCTGAGGGAGCTGGGGTCATTCAGCTTGGAGAAGAGAAGGCTCCAGGGTGACCTAATAGCAGCCTTCCAATACATGAAAGGAGCCTACAGGAAAGCTGGAGAAGGGCTTTTTACAAAGGTCTGTAATGATAGGACAAGGGGCAATGGCCTGAAACTGCAAGAGGGTAGATTTAGATTAGATATAAGGAAGAAATTCTTCTCCATGAGGGTGGTGAAGCACTGGAATAGGTTGTCCAAGGAGGCTGTGGATGTTCCATCCCTGAAAATGTTCAAGGCTGGATTGGATGGGGCTTTGAGCAACCTGGGCTAGTGGGAGAGTGTCCCTGCCCACAGCAGGAGGGTTGGAACTAGATGATTTTCAACCTTAACCACTCTATGATTCTATGATAAAGGAGTTCCTTATGTTTAGGTTGAACCTCCTGTTTGTGACCATTGCCCCTTATCCTGTCACTGGACGCAACTGGAAAGAGTCTGGCCTCATCCTCCTGATACATACCATTTAGATATTTATAAGCATTGATGAGATCTCTCCTGAGCCTCCTCTTCAAGCTAAAGAAACCAAGCCTTTCCTCATATGGTAAATGCTTCAGTTCCCTAATCATCTTACTGGCTCTGCTCTGGACTCTCTCCAGTAGTGTCTTCACAATTACAAATACTATCTGATATTTTAATTCCTGATAAGAGGAAGTGAAAGGATCAGGAAGGATTTCCTTGGATCTGTAAGCCCCTTCATAAACAGGATATTTAAAGTGAGAAAAGAAACAAAGAAGAATGGAAATAAAAGTGATTAACAGGTATATTCTATGTGTTTAACGTTAGGCAGTGTAGATAAATTAGAGCATGAAAGAGTTTTAATTTAGTCTTTACACAGAAAATTAAAATTAATAGCAAAAAGGTGTTTATATTTTTAGTCGTAAAGACAAATGTTCCGTTACAGGCTTGTTGATGTTACACACTGAAGGCAAATCTTTTTTAACTGATAAGTTAATGGCACAGTTAATGAAAAAGATAGGAGAAAAGAAATGATAACATTTGATTCCAGGATGCAAACAAAACTTTTATTTCTTCCTATGAAGAAAATTAGAGACCTTTCATACTGGAGTAATTAATGCAAGGAACTCTGAGCTAAGTGGAAACTGCCATTAATAACTATAAACATCAGCTTTTATAAATGCAGTATTCTAGATTCATCTAAATACTTGTTTACAGCTTTACAATTATTACAGTGGAAATACTTTACATTTCCAAATTATGATGATGATGAATAAAATAGAATACACAAAGAAGTGTGTGCTTTTTCAGTAGTGGGAACCACTACATGCATGTATTATCCAGCATCACATAAAGGCAGTATTTCTTACTACTAGCATATGTAACTACAACATTGCACTATGTCCTTGCTTCAGAAGACCTCACTGGAAGTGCCTGCTGTTGATTCTAAAAATCAGACAGACTACATATGTCCATAGAGAAGGGTTTTCTGAACTCAAACTATGCCTAGTCTCAGGTGTTTACTGAGCCTCAAGCAACTGGCAGCTAGAAGAAGACCTTGGAGATGCTTTGTACATCCTTTCTCCTTTCTATATATCCTTCTCTGAACATCTCCTTTTGGTCAAATTCAGGGACAGAATGCTGGACTAGCTGGACTCACGACGTGACACAGCACTACCTTCTGGTGCTCTGATATCTGTTATATGCACCGTAACAACTTGTCAGGAGAGCTAAATGTTTGTGTTGCCAATTTTATCAAGGAGACAAATTTTGAAATGCCTTCCTAGCTGTCTTTCTTAGTGTCATCTATATTCCAGCTCTGTTAGATGTGAATTGTCAGGAACTCTTTCCTTCTAGAAAATTTTGTAGGGTTTTTTGGTTTTCTTTTTTTTCCCCCTCTTCTAAAGCTAAAGTTTCTTCAAAAACCAGCTTGAGCAGAATCACTGCTGAAACTATCTTTTCCCTTGAGAAACTGACTGAGATTAAACAATCTTTTGTTCAGCTAGAGACTATGTCAGAAAGCTTTGTTTTACTGTAAGGGGAAACTTTGTTGAACATGTAGGTTTTGGCCAGTTTTTGAATTTGAAAGAACAGTTCTGGAAGTGTAGAATTCTTTTCTTTAGCTCTTAAAAAAGGCCTAAAACCGATCTTTTCATTATTTGGGTTGTAACTTCAGAAACCTTTTATATGAAAAAGTCCTCTCAAACACTCATGCATACACATTTTACTGGTAATTCTGCATTTTTTTAATGAAAAACTCATTGAATGTTTTTGCAATACTTTTAAAGTGCTACTGACAGGAGTGTTAATTCAATGTCATGCGTTTTCAATAGTGAACTCCAAGATTGGTTTTTCAGTGTGTGTTGTCAGATCAGTATTAACCATTTCATGCTTCTAACCCATGCTAAATGACAGTTTATATTTCAGTGGCGGTTGTAGCAATCACATTTATACTTGTGGACAAATATTTCAAGGGAATGAATGCGCATTTTTACTCTGCATTCTAGTTCATCATAATGTAACATGTGCATATAGCTACAACCCTAGCTGCAATATTGACACAGATGCTAAAATTTATACATCATGACTTACTCACTGGAATCAGGAAGACTATTCACAGTGGAAAAAGCTGAAAGGTCCAACCCCACAACTAGATTTCCACTTGGTTATAAATTGTCCAATGACAATTCCCACAAGACAAAATAGAACCAATGAAAAATGAGAACTCACCCCTCACCTCCAAAATTAAAAATCTTCTAAACATATTACGAAGAATTGAAAGAAAAAATCATTGGTTAATAATAAAGTATATCATCTACTAAAGTCCATAATACTTTTAATTTGGGGGGAAGGAAATATCTCTCTTAGGCCTAAAGGAATAGTTTTTCATTACCTGATTAGCCTAATAGCATAATAAGCATACCACTGGTTAGAGAAAATAGTGTGTCTGCGGTAAGGACAAGAAAATCCTATTGGATAAATACTATTTTCTTACTTGTTCTGGCAAAAGAATATCTGAAAGAAACAAATGTGTTTAGTGTATAGGCAGATTTTTAGGCCAGCATATTCAGATTTAAAATTTTATAGTATTATTTCCATAAAATTCATAGTCTATTTAGGCTGTTAAGATTGGATTTCAGAGAATTATTGCAAAAAAAGTGAAGAACTACCTAGTAATTCCTATCAACAACAGACCAGGAAATCCTGGAATTGTGTCAGAGAAGTAGTAAGGGAGTGCAAATGTATGTTAGCTAGAGAGAAATATTTCATCAGTTCTTTTACCATGTAAAAACTAAAGAAAACAACTTTTGTATAAATTTCAAAGGTAATATGGGTTTAAGAGGAAATGCTGCAAGTCAGTGAGTATTGAGATATGTCCCTGAATTTCTAACCCTTCTTGCTTTTCTGCTGGTAAACAACTCACAGTGAACTCAAACAATATTCCAGGCTACAATGTGGTAGTTTGATTGTTAGAAATGTGAAGATAGTAGTGGTTGTTTCAACACAACAAGGATAATGAGGCATCCCCTCATAAGTAAGAGTTCAATCAGAAGACAGTTAATGACTAATTTTAAAAATATATTTATGTAGACAATATTTCTGATGAAGTCAATAAGAACAATTATATTTTTGTATTATGTTACATATGTGCTGATTTGGGAAGGGATAGTTAATTTACTTCACAGTAGCTAGTATGGGTCTCTTTTGGATTTGTGCTGGAAACAGTGTTGATAACACAGTAATATTTTATTTACTGCTGAGTAGTGCTTACACAAAGTCAAGGCCTTTTCTACTCCTCACCCCACCAGCAAGGAAGATGGGAGCGCACAAGAAATCGGGAAGGTACACAGTCAAGACAGCCCAGCCCAACTCACTGAAGGGATATCCCATATTGCATGATGTTATGCTCAGCATATAGAGCTGGGGGAAGAAGAAAGTGGTGGGGGATGTTCGGAGTGGCAGCATTTGCCTTCCTAAGTCACCATTACATGTGATGGAGCCCTGCTTTCCTGGAGATGGCTGAACACCTGCCTGTCAATGAGAAGTAGCGTATGAATTCCTTGGTTTGCTTTGCTTGTGAGTGCAGCTTTCGCTTTACCTACTGAACTGTCTTTATTTCAGCCCATGAGATTTCTCACTTTTCCAATTCTCTCCCCCCACCCCACCATGGGCAGGAGTGAAGGGCAGAGACAGAGAGAGCAAGCAAGCAGCTGGTGAGGGTGAATTGTCAGCTAGGGTTAAACCACAACAAATAAATATTGAATTTATATGCAGATATTGCATTAAACATTTAATTAATTGGCTTTTGAATTCATGTACAGATTTGAAATTACTAAGAAAAGTGGTAACAGTCCACATGTTACATCTTCATTTCTTATGTAAATATTTATTATGATTAAAAAAAAACAATTATAAGAGGAAAAGTGGTCAAATGTACATTTAGATCCAGTCTTTGAGGAAAAATAATTTAAAAATCAACCCTATTTATGATAGGGCAATGTAATAATACTGTATCCAGTTGTTGTCTCAATAATGGTCTCATTAAACTAGTTGCATTGAAAGTGTCCAATTTACAACACTCACAATTTC
The DNA here is from genome assembly GCF_000703405.1 of Apaloderma vittatum. Taxonomy (NCBI): domain Eukaryota; kingdom Metazoa; phylum Chordata; class Aves; order Trogoniformes; family Trogonidae; genus Apaloderma; species Apaloderma vittatum. The sequence goes on from NW_009723162.1 coordinate 86,550, forward strand.
TCATCTCATGTCTTGTTCAGCAGATATTTATGAATTTTCTTTTGGTTAGAAGCTATTTTTGTAAACGCTAAAAATAAAACCCCTTTTGTGCTTATTTTAGTCTTGTTCTACTTTAAAAATATTTTTTTACAGAACCATTAAATTGAATCATTTCCCTTTCCACACAAGATCATCACACAAGTGCACAAGCAATGCAGCTCAATATACAGTGATCACCATCTCAATCTTTTCCATTGGAATTTGTTAATTAACATTATTTTGTGTTTTTTCCAATACAAAAAAGGAATTTATTTATAGATCTTAAAACAAATAACTTGAAGAGGCTTTTTATTCTGATATGTGTGGATTTGAAAACCAATAGAAATGTTTCTTAGTGAATGGCAGTCCTTGTCAGAAGCCCACTGCAAAAAACAGCTGCCAAGAAGCAGCCTTTCTTACTCACACATTGCAAAGAAATCAGAGAACCAAGGAGTTGTAAAATTCCAGGATGGTGACCCTTTCCATAGTATAAGCCTCTACAGTGATTTAGTGAAGGTTACAGCAGTCCTCAGATTTCTCTAACTTGATCACATGCTAAAGAAAACATCTGCGCTTGTGAGCGGACTCCACATCCTGGGATTGTGTCTATCCAAAGTTACAGCTACAATCCTCTTGCTTTCCTGTAGACTTTACTGTATCAGGGAAGGACCTTCTGCAGAGATTGTCAGAGTCAGGGCTGATTTAATGTGTACTGATTCTCTGGGACCCTGGGCTGATACAAGAAGAAACTTTGGGACTCATAATCTATACAGACTGTGATAACTCTGCCGTAAGCATGTATAATAAGCTCCATTAGTTTGAAATGCTGAAGTTGACTTCCAGAGAACATTTTAACAAGCAGACTGTTGTCTGGCCATTTGTCAGATAACTGCAGACTCAAAGACTGTTCTCATCCAGCAGATGCACAGTAACTGCTCCCATTGCCCCCACTTGCTAGCGCTTTCTCACCCTGCAAGTTTTCCACAGTGGTCACAGCAGTGCATATCCCAGTCCTCTGTCTCTCTGCCCGTGAACACAGTAACTTTGTGACAATTGCTTTGCTCTGCTGTCCTGAACACCTCTGACAGAAATGTTCTGGATTACAAGAATGAGCCAGCGTAAGAGGAATTATTGGGCTCAAAATACAGAGAGGGAGGTACTTTTTTCTTGCTGTTGTTAAGCTGCAGAACTCATTCCATCAGGATGTGCCCCTCAAAGCCTGTATGCCATTTTTTCCTCTTTGTTACTGAAACTGTATGTGCTGCTGGAGTGCAACTGTGGGATAGCACTAGTAGATGACATCCCTTCAGAAGTGGCTCCCCAGTAGGACAAAGGAAGAATCAGATGTGATAATTGCCTACAATGTTTTAAGCACATTTGCAGGTGGTCTTCCAAAGAGGATGGCAGCAGCATGAAGAACTCAGTTCTTCAGCTTATGGAGTACCTTGATCCGTCAATGAAGAGTCTGACAAAAGCAAAAGAGAAAACAAGTTAGAATCTTGTTTGATTAAGCTGAAAGATCATTTATCAGCATTACTTTTTCAGACTATTTACAAAATCAGAAAGATATTACTGCATTAGGTGCATTCAGGTCACAGATTTAAGTTTGATAGTGCTTTGTGGACCAAAAAGGAGGGGAGATAGATGGGTATCTCTTTAAATTCAATTATAGATTCTGTTGTAGTCACATAATTCCAAGGTACACAGATAGTAAATTCAGCATTGTCAAGTCAAACTTGCCTTTCATCCAAGTGGCAACTTTTCGGCTATATGCTGGGCTTCCTTTTTGAACAAGTCTGAACAGTTCTGGCCAAACTTGGTTTTGTTAGAAAATTTTCAATTCATGGAACCTGGAATAAATATTTATATTTTTTCAAAGCATAAACAAGATTTTATTTGGCTTATATAGTGCCAGGTACATCTGCAAAAGTAGTCCTTGGACAGGTCAGGAAGTGATTCTGTGGACAGAAGCTGGGAGAGATCAGTGTTCTATGCTTGGCATACTCTGAAGCATACTATTTCTGAAAAAAAATAAAAAAAAAGAAAAGAGAGATTATTTTAAGCTTACATGAGACTTTCAATGTTAGACTTTTGTAGTCCCAGGGATAGAATAAAGATTTTGAGAATTTCAGCCTTAGGACACTATCTGTCTAGACCTTGTCTGGAGTCTTAGAAACGTACCTCATTATCTGATTTCAAGTATAGCCAGTTAGCGGTTTACATTATTTCTTTTTAGTGTTTGATATTGACTTTAAAAAAATTTAAATCCATATTTCAGAGAAAATTCCAACTGTGTTCTGGAATGTATTAGTAAAAGCTAGGAATGTATTAGTAAAAGCTAGGTCCAGGAAAGTTATCCTTCTCGTTTTTTGCATTTGTGAGATTGCCTATGGAATACTTTGTCATTTTGAACTTTCTGATATAAGAAAGATATTAATATGCTGGAGCAAGAACACCAACATGGTGAGAATCTAGAGTATATAACACATAAAAAGATGTTGAGAAAACTTGGTTTGTTCAGCGTAGAGAAGGGAAAGCTTAAAGGAGACCTTGGTCCATACACTACTTTAATCAAAGAATATGGAAAAGACAGAGCCAGAATTTTCTTAGTGCACGATGGTAGGATGAAACTCAGTAGACAGAAGTTGTGACAGGCAAACTTACATTTAGATATAAAAATGACATATTTTACAATTCTATAGAATAGAACTCTAAAATATGTAAGTAGAACTATATGGAGCAAGCAGGTTTTAATTTCCATATGCATAGTTTTCTAGATAACATTTCAACTGAAATACACAAAACTATGACTAGTTCATTTTCTGGCGAAGTCATGCATGGTGTTAGTTTGAAGGAAGGCTAAATTGTTTTCATTAGTGTTCTTGCAAAGAACATTTTATGAGGGAGTTCTTTTATGTTCTGTTCAATGCTGTTCATTACCTTCAATTCAATCAAGTGGCTCACCGAAAAAGACAGATGACTGGAGTTTTATTTATTCCTGATCTAGCAAGTGGCAAGTCTGGGATTCTAACTTACTTGTTCCATTGTTCCAGGGAGTTACAGATTGGGTGAATCATTAAAATATGGAAACCAGATCAGGAAGAGTTAAAGCGGAGAAAAAGCTTTTTTTGTCATCACTGAAAACAGCTGTCATTATATGAGCTACACAATAAAAATCTCCTGGCAATTTTCTTATTATTAAAGATAATAGACACAATGATTCTGGCTGCATTTGCAGCCTTTCATAGAAAGACTTTGTAGACAGTATGTAGACAGCTTTAGAAAAGCTTGGAGTCTATCACAGTATCCTCTGAGATTGCCAATAATACTAAGCACATATGTTGATGATGGCAGTACAAAAAACAACAGCTGGTCCTCTGTTGCATAACATGTTGTGGAATGATCAAGCCTTTGCTGTTAAACATGTGATGTATATTGTTGTAGATGGATAGTTTAAAGGTGTGAGCTAAAACTTGAAATGTTGTGTTAGGTAAATGTTGGGAATGTTGCTGGTCCTGAATCTGATCCGTAGAATTTCTTATGTCCCTCATGCCAGTTTGTCTAATAAATTACATTATCTATATAAATATTATAGGGGTTTTAAGTGGATTAAAACCACAAAAGTAATACATGAGCTTCAATAAACTCAGGACAGACATTCTCAGAGAGGTAAGTTCCTCAACGGCCAACTGAGAACGATATTTTCTATTGGTCATGCCACAACTTCAGCAAGATGGGAGACAATCCTACTAGAAAATAAGAAAATTAGGTAATTGGAGATTGTCAATTTGATTGCAGTAATCTGGGAAGGAAAATAAGCTGGAAATATTTCAAGATATTATTCAAGTGTTTTCATGGCAGAGCAACTTCTGAAGCTTTCATAGACTGGAACTTGTTCTGTATTTTTATAGAAGGGCTGTACATATTAATGCTCAGAATACAAATTCTAAAAATTGGTGCTTAGACAGGTGTATTTCCCAACATAGATGTCTAAATAACAAAGAGTAATTTTTGTTCATGCACTGTTTCTTTTTGGCCAACTCCCTGCTACCAGTTCCAAAAACATTTCCTAGACTTCTATTTCTAGTTACCTAAAAAAAGGATGTTTATCACCTCTTTTAATGGAATGAGAGTCTCTTACAACACAGATGCTTTGTACTGTAATCCAATAATGCACAACTGAGAGCTCTGACAGCAATCTACTTTATTCATATAATTGTATAGGTTTTATCAGGATTTATCCCACAGTCCTTTTTGAAAAAAAACTGTCATGGTTTGAAATGTAGTTTTCTTCCAGGTTGGACGGAAGATTTAACAATGTAAACGTAATTACATGACCAAAAGGGTTATCACACGGTAGAAGGATACAGTGGTCATCTTTCAGCAAGTGTTCATTTCTATAGTAGTGAACAATTTTACTCTCTTGAGCGTTTTTGTACAGTAGCTTAATAAGTTCTGATTTTCTAATGGTTCACATTGTACTACTCATCCAGCATTCAAGACAGACCCTTATATTCCATCATGTTAATTCCTGCTCCCTCACTATTTTTTTATGTTAAGCTGATATAAAGTTGATGTCCTCCCTGTATGCTAATACATGTCCTTCTCCTTGAAATCTCTTAGATTATTTAATGCCTTTCTCCCTGCATTTGAAGATAATTCATTACTTTCTGACTTTAAAAATCTAAGGACTGAAACAAGCTTATAGACTTTACCTTTGAGCTCTGATTCATTTCCTCTTTTATCAGTTTCTTCTTTTTTTTATTGCCTTTTCACCAATATGGTAATCTCTCCAGAGGGATATTTTAACCTTATAATTCTTTTTATACTCAGATTCTTTTGTAAGTATTGAACTAGTTCAGGTTAAAAAAAATTAATTCATTATTAAAAAGTGGAATTAAAGTATTAATCACAAAGTCCTTGCTATCTAATTTTATCTTCTTCAGATCACCTACATTTAATGTGTTCAAGAAATCTTTTGAATTGCCTCTATTTTTATATTTACCAACTGCTTTATTTATTGCCCTTGAAACTTAATTACTACATCTTCTCTCTATCTCCTTTCATTATCAGGGTAAGTATGAGCAGTGATAATCCAGTATAGCCCAAACATTTCAGGACATGACATCACACCTTAATTTGGAAGGTGGGATTAGCAGTCATAATCCCTAATTTGCTATGCGTCTTGTATACATTCCTGTCTTTACAGTTCTGCACATTATTCCTCCCACATAAATAGGACATATAAAATGGGTTGGGTAACAAGCACACCAGAGATCTGCTTGAAATATGTTTTCCCTAACACACGGGTAAAAGGAAATCCTCTATGACCTTCTGGAAATAGGAGGTTGTAACTTTTAGGACTGTTGCCTGTAACCATGCTATTTATAGATTATAAAATGAGTGTCTGATAAGAGTTGTTGCTGTTCAGTTTGTTTCTCATAGGTCTCACTAAAATTGTTACAAAATATCTCATTTACTTGCTCATGAATTGAAATGTAAAGATAATGGTTTTATTTTCAAAGCCAAACCATCCCTTACAGTTCTTTGGAAGCAAGACAAAGAGAAACATAATTTTCAGAGTATTTCTAAGTGCTACTCCCCAAAATGAAATTTATATATCATCTGTATATGTATTTGTTTTCTAAATATCTTAATCTTATTGGTTACTAAAGGAAAACATTCTTTTCTGTATCAGGTAAAAAATTTCTCTATCTAGCTAACCACAAAACCCACTTCTATTTCACAAAGAAACAAGATAGTCACAGCCTTTTAAATAATAGTTCCATATAAACAGGCAATTGGCTAGTATCAAGCTCACCCTCATTAGCAGTATACTAGTATCAACCTCACCCTGACACACAGAGACTGGTATAACTTACTAGATAAACTGACTTTTAATTCCTTACCTAGATTCAGTAGGTCACATGAGAAGTTTGTTTCAGAAAGGAAAATAATATCAGGGGAATATATGTGCATACTTTGCCTCATAGGGACAAGATGAACTAAGCCTCATAGTGATAAAATGAACTAACATATGTAGCAACTCACTCGGATTTTATTCTTCTGTTCTGTCTTGCACATTTCTCTCTATTTACTCAAAAGATCACTGGGAAGTTTGCCCTGAAAATAGTTATTTTACTTGGCAATGGTCACTGTAGAAAGTAGCTCCCAAAGATATGATCAAGTCTCTACGAATAGGAAATCTCCTCTGAGCTCATTAGTCTATTACACAAATGGAAAAGATAATTGGTTGTGGTCTCTCAGCTTTGCCAAGAGGGAGCAGAATAAGCTCTCACTTTTCATTGCTAGCCAACGACACCAAGTAGTTTCACATGGCCTCCACATTAGAAGTATAATTCAGCACATTAATTATATCTCAACACACAAAATTAGCTTACAGCCAGAGTGCCTAATAAACCCAGAGTTCATATTATAATATATAGCCTTTTTATACTGGTACTGCTCTTTTCTGTAGCATGAATTAATGTGCCACGAGTCAACAGTCATTGTGGTATTCAAGGGAAGAAAATTTGTTTATATCCATTCTGTCTTTCTCTCCAACCCATTTATTACACATCCGACCCTGAAGTTGTTTTTAATTAGTTGATAAGAATGGCAAATAATAAACTTCATGAACATTTTATTACAATATGTGTGAGTATTAATTGTTGCCAATTCATCAACCCTAAAGCACATTAGTCTGGAAAGATTTATCTGTTCTATATTTATGAGTACAATTTCATCTTCAAAATATTAGTAAACAAAAATATCTTTTGAATATAAATTTTAGCACTGGTATTCTCCTCTCCCAAGCTCACTTTAAATGCTATCCTAGGAAATATTTTGTTCATTGGTAGCTGAGTTAAAATGATATCCATATGATTTAGCTCGCTCTTGGCCTTTGTAGTTACTACATTGGTAATTCCTTGGATTTATATCTATATTTCTGCTGATAATCCTTTAGTTAACATTTTCCTCTCTATCTACTTCATTTACCAGTACTATAGACACTAGCTTGTGCCCAGTTTCTGATGAAAATCTGGATATTGCACGAGCCTGAAAAGTGAGTCTCAGTGACATTTACAGAAAGAATTAGAAATATATGTAAACACACAGCAGGACTTAAACAATTCCTAGAATAGATTAATAAATATGTTAATTCAAAAGAAATAAATTGTTACAGTAAAAGACTATGCTGAAGGAAGTGTTTTCTTGTAACTTGAATTGTTCCATATACAAGGGAGTTTTATATCTATATCAGAGATTTTTTATAATGTACAATCCACTTTTCCTTGTTCTCTGCCCCAAGCTGCAGATATCACTATTATGTCCCTTTTGACAGCACAGTAGAGGACAAACTCATCAGAGTCAATGAAGTCCTCCATCTCTGGTTCATATCATGCCAAGAGAAAGGAGGGACTGTTTGCAGTTTTCATATATAAAGGTTTTTACAGGGGAATTTTCCAGAAAATAAGTCAGTCTCCTCATTTTTTAGAGTTCCTAATTCTTCAATGGCATGTGTTCTTGTGCAGCATACATAGAGTGCCAAGGACAATTATTCTCTATAATGATGAGTTCTAGGAACTCTCCTTACAGAATAAAGAGAAACCACTCAATTATATGATACTAGAAGTTGCAGATATTATGCAACTCATAATAATATTGCAAAATACAACAAAACATGTAAAAGAAAGATCTACTAAAGGAAGCAGCCTAAGCCGATCTCTTCTGGATGCACTGGCCCTCTTACCCACTTACATCTCTGGTGAACCCAGTAACTATTGTGACAAAACTTCTCTTTGGTTTTGTTTTCCTGGGAAGCAACATTTCTTAGTCTATTGGCTGTCATAGGCTTCTGACAGGACATCTGCTCTTCAAGTGGGAACACAATACTTTTGAGCGGTAGATTAGAAAGCATGTGAACTTGCAACCTGGCATGTAAAATGGCATTTAACTCCTGTCTACAAAACGATGAGACGAGCATTAGTCCTGGGAGTGCAGTAAGATTGAAGTAACAAGGGCGCAGAGATCAGCACTGTAAGGCTGACTGAACAAAATTTCAAGAAAAATTTTTAAAAGAGAAAATAGATTATTTGTTTTACAGAATCAAAGCCGATATTCCAAAATACGGAGAAGTATAAGGGAAAAAAAAGTCCTTGCAAATGTGATTTTGAAACATGGGACAAGCTGAAAGGATAAAGGATAAAATCTACAGCTCTAATGAGGTGAAACCGAGAACACACTAGCCACTCCACATGCTCTACTTCCTAAAGTGATCTACAGGAGTCACCGTTGTACTCTAATGTCTTTTTGATCTGGATGCGGACTGGGATCTTGTAGAATGTGCTTGTTGCTGTCTGTAAGTCTAGATGAACCAGGAATATTTGCTCTACATATAGAACCAAGCCTTACAGAACAACGAGAGGGCACTTTCAAAAAGAAGTCTGTGCAAAGCAGGCTACACGTCTAGAGAGGCAAGGAGTGAGAAGATGGCTCTAGATCTGTGTAGGTCTGAAATCTATGCCTGGCAGTGATTAAACATGTCAGAATTTCTTACAGTGTGTGTGTGATGGGAACCGGGTGGCGATCTGGGCCACAATGTCTGAAAGAATATTTAATTGCAACAGTGGTTGTACTTGGCAGAAAAGAGAGTTGGAGTTGTCTTACCACTGAAGCTGACTTTTCTGTGCTACTAAATGTGTGTTAAATGTTATCCCAATCCGAAATATCGTGGTTTTGCTAATATTTTAATATCCTTTTTTTTTCCCTAGTATATTCAAATAAGTTATTGCTTGTAGAGTTGCTTATGGGAATTTTCACAACAATGGTGTTTGAGGCATTTTGGGACTTGGGGCTCTACAGAAAAAAAGAATAGGGAAATCAACTCACAAGAAGCTTTTATTTGTGATCCAGAAGATGTTGTGTAACAGCCTCTAAACAGATTGATTTTTTTTTTTTTCTACATCAACATTTAGGTGCAGTGTTATGGGTTTGAGCCTAGCAGGGTTTTCTGGTAGCAGTGGAGGGCTGTGGAGGATGGCTCCTTGAGAAGATTCCAGAGCCTCCCCCAGCCCCAAGTAAAAGTTGGACCGAGTTCTGGCCAAGGCCGGGCCAATCAGCACCTCTGTGATCGGTGTATTTAAGAGTGGAAAGCTGTTGGGCCAGCCTCTCTTTGTCCCTGTCTCTGTGTTCTGTCTTTCGTGTTGGGGAGTTTTTTCTGTTTGGAGGAAAGGGAGGTGAAAGCAAGGCAAAAGAACAGTTGATCAGGATGGGAGGGTGGAAAGGCATTGGAGCAGAGCATTTCCCTGGAATCCCATGTTGAGTGAGATGGCGGAGAGATTGCCTGCAAACTGAGGAGATCAACGGCAGCAAGAATGTCCATGATGCAGTGACACGTTGAGGATCCCATACAAGGGGTGACAGAGACTGTGCAGGAGGTGAAGAAGAGCCTAAGTGACCTGTGACCCTGAGGTTGGTCCCACCTGGTGAGAAGGACTCGCGTGGAGAGAAAGGGTTGCCTCCCATGAGATGGACACCATGTGGCATTAGGGGAAAACTGTGAGGAGCTTTTTCTTCCAAGAAGGAAGGATTGCCATGGACAATGAGTAAGGGCTAGATGTACTGCACCCCCTACTCCCTGCTCCCCATCACATACCAGTGTGGGGGAGGAGGTAGCTGGGAAGGAGGGAGGAGTGGGGTGGGGGGAATTGTATTTCAGATCAGATTGTATTATATATTTCTCCCACTATCCTACTCTGATATAGTTGATAACTGGTGGAGTTAACTTGAATTTATGTTTTCTCCCCAAGTCTACTCTGATTTTTGCCTGTGACCATAAAGGGTGAATGAACCTTCACTGACCAATCTCAATCCTTGAGCCTTTTTTGTTGGTTTTTCTTACTTCTTCTGTGGGGGAAGGAGTGAGAGAGTGGCCGTGTGGTTCTTTGTTGCCGATCTGGGCAGCCGGCTCAAACCATGATATGCACTCACACAAAACTCAACTCTAAAGTATCATTTTATTTTTCCTTGTAGTCTTTTCAAATCCTCCACACTGTGCACAGGCAGAACTCCAGAACAGATGCTTAGTCACCCCAGCCTAGATTATGCTGTGTTCCTCCCAGATGGTTTCTCAGCCCAGTTTTTATAATGATAAAGACTTTCTGACTTCTAACTAGATCTTTACAGTGCTTCTTCAAGCAGCAGGAAAAGTTAGCGACACAAATATTTGCTATCCTGTTATATGAAGAGCATCACAGTATTTTTCCATAAGGCAATAATCATTTCACAGTAAGGTAATTGTCTTCAAGTTTATTCACCGAGGAGCTGGGTTAGTGCCTGACAAAGCAATACTTTTTTATTGAATAAGTATGGTGTTTTTCAAAATAACTTTCAGAAGTTCCCTGAAATAACTTCATTAGAAATATAACCAATAGTCTTTTGATAGTCTTGCTGTTTTAACTGCTTATGCAGCTGTTATTAATGCTCCATCTACCTTTGAAATACCTTTCTAACATAATGCAATTTTTAAGCATTTACAGTCTCACGATCTTCCTTGAGTAAATGGTACTTGCAAACCAGTTCTAGCCTCAGTCCTCTTTGTCTTTGAAAGCCATGTGTTTTTCAATTCCATCAGTGCAAGAGTTTGGGAGCAGAAGGGTCTGATGACTCCCAGCCCCTCTTTACTTTTGCAGTGCAAGCTCTGTGGAAGCTATTCCCCCCTGTTGCACTGTGATACAACTAAGCTACAAAGAGTAATGAAAGGCTATCATGGGTCTTTCCTTCTCTAATCTCATTCATATGGCACTATAAGGGCAGGTCATGATCTTTCCATTTACACTCTATACTCATTTCTGACCATAATTTGTCACAACTGAAAGTACTGTGACAAACAGCCACTGAAGCTGTTCATAGGTTTCTCTGTCACCACACATCAGTCCTAGCACTGGCTTGTGTTCCAGTTAGCAATTCTCTTGGTGAGCTATACTAAAAATATTCTTCTTAAAAGAATATTTTCTTCTCAATAATTCTAAGTAATACATAAAATGTCTAGTAACTACTGTTACAAACACATAGCAAGCATCTCAGTGCATAGTTGTTTGGATTAAAAGACGCTTCAAAGTCATCAGCATCAGTGCCGAGTAAATGCTCTTTCATGTTTGAATTAAAAAATAGATTATAAAAATGAATGGCTTTCTTAAGACAACCATGATCCTTCTAACATCTGCAGAGAGCATTTAATGACTCTCACATATCTTCCTTTGTGTTAACAGTATATAAGTTCAATTATGCCAGCATATCACTAGTTTATCACTAAATTTTATAAACAGTACTTAAAATGAAAATCCATCACAGATCACAACAGAGTGAACAGGACTATCTCAAAGTGCACTGCCTCATCTGCATAACTGTAGATAGGTTATTGAAGGCCGAGATAATGATTTTGCATACTAAACAGGATATGCCTTGTGTACACTGCTGTCTCATTCTTGTTAGTTATGTGATGAACTATCTAAGTGTAATTTAAAGTAGGTGAAGTTGCTGTAGTTTAAAAGACTTAACATTAAGGAAAGCAAACCAAATAAAATCTCTAGTTTGATTAATTCTTTTGCATAAAGGTCATCCTATTTAGTACAGAGGCTCATAAAGTGCCTTATACTCAGTACAGTAAAAAGTACAATAGGACATGAATTACTCCACGCAAAAATACTAACAATCACTTATAAATATATTTGGTTAATAAGTCGTCACACATTTGATTCTTTTTTAGGAGAAGTAATATAACTTATTGGGCCAGTTTGTACAAATGGATAAAATAAATGAACTTCTAGGAGAGATCTGAAGTAGACTCAAACAATTCCAACGAAAGTACATTGGAACAAACACTTTCAATTGCATTTGGATAGGTAACCAGACAATTTTAGGAAACAGGATAGTAATTTGAGGGAACAACAGCAAGAGAAGAGGTGATAAAATCCTTGGCCTTGTGAAGAAGAGGTAGAAACAAGCAGTTAGTCACTCTGAGACCAAAGCATTGCATGGATTTTTTTTCCCAAAAAATCTATTTCCCCATCATTCTATTAAAGATACTATCTCCCTCTGGAAACTTACCTCACTTTCATCCCTAGTCGATTACAGCTTCAACAACACTACACTTCTGATTGATGGCTTAGTGCACAGAAGACGCAGCTGTCATTTGCTCTTTGGCAGATATTAAAAACCAGTAAAGCTGTAGAAATATCCTTCTGAAGGTGGGCACCAGATAAAATGTAATATAAATCAGAGCTCAGAACATGAGTTTTCCCCAAGCATTATGATCTTCTACTGGAATAATCCTACTCTTCTTCAGCTTCAGGGAAAATAAAAATGTCCAAATATAAAAACCAGAAGGTTAGTGTTTTCTCAGAACAAAATATGTTAACTAGCAGTTTTGGCATACATTGTATGATTATATGAAATTAGGTCCTAAAAAACTGAGACAGTGAGGGAATTCATTACCTAAATTGTTGCTGAAATAGAAAATAGATACATAAATCCAAAACTGACTTCCCAAAACCTTTTCCTTATGCTGATTAACCCTGGAAGTCCTTTTTTTCCAATCACTTCATTAGTCAGGGTTTTTATTAAGAAAGGAGGGCTCGTTTGTTTTGAACTCTGTTCTGCTAGATTGGGAGCTGAACCTGGGTTTTCCATTTCTAGGTGAGTGTTCCAGTCATTAGGCTATTGTGTAAGTTAGAGTACCACTATCAGAGGCTCTATATATCTACCTTTAGGATAAATTTCCTACCTGTAGTTGTCTTTCATAAAATGTAATCTCCCACTAAAACCTTGGAAGAAGACAGCCTTTTAGACACGTTCCTGTGCTTGATGTTCATTTATGCTTTGATCTAAAACATTGCTAATTAGTGCTATGAAAACTTGCCCTCTCACTCTCCCTTTATGAATTGCATTTCATTGGTACCATTTTCTGTTCGTCTGAAGACCTGCAGAAGATTACCAGTCTATAAAAAGTAGCATGTTTTCTCTTTCAGCACCTATTTTAAGAATATTTTAAAATAGGGCTTCTCTAATGAAGGTTAAAGGGTTTTTTTATGCCCTTAGATATATTCATTGCAGACTTGATGCTTTGCTCATTCAAGTTAACAAGTTCCTATTGGTTTTGGTACAGCCCAAGGATAGTGTGCTAACTCACTATCTGCATCTCCAGTATTGGTATAAATTTTGAATATGGTGTTAGCAGCAGAGAAGAAAGAATGATTCACTAATGTGAGAGGTTCAGGTTACATTCCTGTTAATTAGGCTTCCGTTTGTCCCACTGAACACCACGCCAAAAATCTATGCATGGGCTCAGGGGACTTAAATGTCCATTTTTTCGTGGTCCTTGTACAGTGTGCAAACTCAGAGATAGAACTATATGAAGAAAAGAAGGATTTAAGTAAGCACCAGAAATACAGCAGCAGTAATACAACTATGCTAAGTAATTTCAAGACCAGATAGAATATTACATTATTTTTCTAGATGCCATATTACAAGCCATAGAACTCTTTCCAGTTTACCCCTATATGGTGCCAAAACCACATTATTCAAAAGGTATCCATCTTTGACTTCCTGAGAATCCCCCCATCTCTTAATGTTTGGTTCTAAAGGCAATTCATATATGCCAAAATCAAGCAAACAAGAACGGGAACAACAAAAACACATCACAGATTTAGGGGTTTTTATTCAAGTCTAACACACGTATATACCTTATTATGAATATCACCTTCTCTGTTCAAATTTTCACAAGCTTCAGCTTTTCAGTCATGAAGCAGCTGAGCTCTACAGAAACCAGACGAATATTGGAATTCCTTTCAGCTGGTGTTGATTCCGTAGATTATTCCAGACTAGTGATATCTGATATGGTCAATCAGTCAAGCTGCTTGAGCAATCTGCTCCACTCTGTCAGTGCCATATTTTGTCTATTCCACTGTCATCACTGAAGACATTTGTCTTCTTCTCAGTGCAGCCCAAAATTATAATGACTATCATGATTCATTCTAAAAATACTTACCATATTAAAACAGTTTGAGTACATGTGTCAGTAGTGAATATTTAATAACATGATAGATGTTGTCTAACTGGAGGGTTTATGATAAGCTACAAGCAAGTTTTACTTCAGCCATTTTCCATGCAGTTTTGTACAACAAACTGCAAATTATACACAAGCTTTAAGAAAATTTGTAAACAGAGAACATTTAGTAAACACAACAAAAAAGTTTGTATGTTAAATTCTCTATATTCCTAGACATTTCTGTACCGTGGTCAAATTCAGAATGAGAGATGTATTTAAGGTATTGTCTTCATCTATCTATATACACTGCAGAGAGGAATATAATCTTTCTCGCATCCTGCCCCTGTGATTGTACTCAGCTTTGTATTGGTACTCAGCTTTTTATTATAAAGTTGGTGAAGGAATAGTTAGGAACTGAAGATTAGAATGAATAACCTAGTTCAATAAGCAACTTTCTATCCTAAAGATGTAAGAATGGTTGAATCAAACCTTTTATGTCAAAAAATCATGTCATCCAAAAACTTGTGCACAAAAAAAAGTGACAACTTGGCCAATCTGATAATGTAGAAGAGCAGGTGCCACTGCATACTGATTTCATGTAGCTTAAGGAATAAATCAGTGAGAATGAAAAATCTTTGTTTTCAATTTCAAAGAGTAACTTCATACCATCTTCTGTGTAGTGCAAACAGCAATATAGAGATTTTTTTCACTGCCAAAATTATAATAGATCATTATAAAAATTCAAAGTACAAAAAAAAACCTAGAAAATTTTTCTTTCTGATTACTCCATATAAGTAGCTACTTCAAATTGGATCTTATTTCATATATTAATAATTACAGCATTAAAACATACTTTTAAAAATATTAAGATATTATACAAAATATTTGCTTATTGATTTTTTGGTTGTTCAAGAATTATTAGACCTGACTTTATTAATAAAAATTTAATAAACACATTAAGATTTAAACTAATCTTTTAAATGTGTGACTGAAGAGACTGAATGCTTTTCTAAAGCAAGGTCTTATAGCTGTTGAGTGGAGAAAATCTACTTGTCAGTTTCATTTTTCATAAATCTGACATCAATTCTATATGATACATTCCAGCATTATTAGCTGCAGCTGATTAGGAATTACTATCTATTATTTCCATAAATTACACATCATTAGCAGTGACAGGCAGGCACAAGGAGCTGCTCTGTTAAAGCACGGGTCTCACATAGGTCTTGTGCTATAAGCCACTAAAGAACTTACTTTGTAAGAAGCTGTATGGCCTTCGATCCCTCTGACATCAAGAGTCTAAATACATGATAATTCTTAATTGTCACATCCAAATTTTTAGAAGGGGTGCTAAGGTGAGGGTAATCTAGAGATGCGCCACACTATCTTAAAAAAAAACTCTTTGTAATATATGCCTAAAAACTTCCTTATTTCACCCATCCAGGAAATACTATTGATGACCTTGGATCCAGTAAGATGAATGTAACAGAACTAATTCTTATGTCTTCAGTCAATAAACAATTTCTGTTTATTTTTAAGTGAAACAGTCAAAGTTAGTAAAGAAGATGTATCATAACATATATTTGTAGAATTATCCTGTTTGTTCAGTGCAGCTTATCATCTGTTACACATTACAGACAAACTACGCAATTATGGTTGATTTTAAATAAGCATAATAAAAACTGACATCCGCAAACTACCTCATATCTACTTCTTTCAACTCATGACAGAACTGGGCATAATCACGGCCTTTATGTTACTCTGCAAGATTGCTCTAATGTCTAAAAGAAAGATTCCTCTGAGAGGAAATGCACTGTCCTCCTACAGCTCTTTTTCTGAAACAGGGAGATATTGATCTCTGTTTTTGGTAAAACTCAGTTTTGTTACTGATACTAAGTGTGCTATGCTCACCCTTACCAAATCAAACTTGTGAGAGAATTTATACTGAAAGCATTTAGTTTAATACTACTTGTAGTACATATCAAAGCTGAAATGGTTATCGAGCTGAAAAAGATCCCTAGGATCTGAAAGACTCATGGATTTAAAATGAAGTTTTAAGTTACTTAGAAGTTCTTAGAAGAACAGATAAAAGTAATAGGAATTGCTTTCTTCGATATTGCTGCCTAAATGAAGACTAAGTGTCACTTTAAGAGTTTAGTCTTCTGTTTTGACTTAGTGACATTTTACATTTACTTTCTACTCAATGTTTTAAAGGGGCAAATAGCAAACAATTCTATTCCCCTTGGACCATTTCGTGACTGTAATCTACTGTTCTTATATCTTAACTAAAAATGAAATAGAATTTCTTCCTATTTCTAATTAATTTTACGAGGAGGCCTCTACAACATTAAAATTAAGATATGAAGGTCATGGTTTTTCTTAGGGTACCGAGTTATACTGGCTTAATTTTAGAATTGTATTTTTGAACTTATATTTGAATAAGTAAACAAATCTGGAACCTGGAAAGATACTTCTGTACTTGAAACATTAAAGCTATGAGCTTCATCAATGATAGGTAGAGGTGAACAATCCAGTACGAACACAGCTCTCCCTCATGGTTCTTTCGTTTCCTCTCTTTTTTGTCTTTTACTGCTTCCACTTTTCAATAGGGTCAATTATTTTTCTACCTTAATTTCTAAAGTCATCCATGTAGTAGAGAGTTAAATATATACTTAATTTCTTACTTTCCATTTTACAAAATGAAAATATAAGAACATGAAAAATATGAAAAAATCACTACCATTTTAATTAATTGTGATAATTTAATAGAATAATAGTGGATCATGGTCCTCCTGAAAAGGAAAAGTAGAGATGAGAGCTAGCTGAATTGAGATTCATCTTACAGATATACCTATTTAATAACATATTTCATTCTTGCATTCAATTCAGAAATAGAGTAGTAATTTGGGGATTTTGATGTTTGAGGAAACATAACAGTTTTCACTATCAAAACAAAGTCAATATCTTTATAGCTGAGAGTAAAATTTAGTTAATATGCAAAAATTTTAGTTGATTTAAACATTTTTTCTATGAACTTATATTTTAGATAAAGTGGTTTATGTTTTTTCTTTATTGACATGTCTCTAAGATGCATAAAACCATCCTGAAGAATAGTTTGTGGTGGTTGTATATTGCATGCTTTTTCTTATCTTTGGCTAAAACGTGTACAGAATGGCCCAAACAGACAATTTCCTGTATTACAAGTTGGATTTTTTTGTTGTGTTTTGGTTATTGAAGAGCCAACTACTTTGTAACATATGTTGAAAGTTTCTTCTTGTCAGGAGATTAATGTGTATGGTCATTGGTCTCTCTAGACATTACTCCTTAATAGAAAGCAATTTAATCAAATTACTTTTCTCATTACTATTTTCATACTGCAAAATTACAATTAAGTAAAGGGAAAACTTAACTCTCCTTTGTTAGAAGTAGTATTAAATTTGTTCGTTTAGGATTTACAGTAATTGAGTGACCCACGTAAAACCTAACCAGACTAACTGTAACACAAAGGAGAGTTGGCCAATTATAGTTTTGCAAGTTCTTCAAAGATCTCATCTAAAATGTAAAGGGATCTGTATGTGATAATAAATCATTACAATACCTTGGCAAGTTAGGTACAGATGATATATTGTTATGCCCTTCTCTAGCAAAGATTTATCAGTCTAACTTTCACCATTTCCACACAGGCGTTACTTCAGGAAAAAAAAGTTGTTCTTCTCAAACAGGTACCAGAATTAATTTAAACATAATTCTCAAAGAATAGTGAAAGTATTTTGCGTATTTATGTGAAGTATTTTATCAGTGACTAAGCATCCTCTGAAGAGGTCTCTCTGAATCAGTCATAATTCAAAGCTTGTCAGAACAGCAGGCTGGTATTTTTCATGTAAACAACTTCTATTTTGTTCTCTTCAAAACAAAACACCTAGTTTTACTGTAAAGACAATTTTGCATTTGAAGATTTAAGCTGATTATATTTCAGCAATCAAATGTAAATAACTAAAACTAAACCAAAAATTTAAAGTAGTTTCTGAAGAAACACCTCAATCACTGTTTGTTGGGTTGGTTTTTTTGCCCTTAATTTACTTCTCATATAGGTTTCTCATTAAAAAAAAAAAAAGACTTCTGTATCTTGAAAACTTTTGCCAGTTAGAAATACTGTTTCCTTCCTGGCTTCAGCTCTCTGCTCTATGCAATTAGTCCGTGCCAAGGTGACTGGCACAAGCAGGAGTAACACTCATGTATTTTATATCCACTGTAAGATTACCTTTCTTCTAGAAAAGTTCAATAGCACTCTAAATTAGAAAAAAATTAGTTTCACAAGTTTTATTTCAATATAGTAAGACAATGAAAGATTAGGTTTATTATATATTTCTGTATATACAGTCCCTGCAAGAGTTAGGATGAAAATAGATCTTCTCCCTTTATAATTCAAAAGTCTGCACAAAAAAAATTGTCACAGGAAGCTTCTACAGGAAGCTCTACAGGAAAAACAGCAATGGGGGTGAGAAAATATTTTTCTTATAGCTGACCCTGTGTAAGTAAATGATTATTGATTAGAAGTATTCTGACTAGAAATCTTATGTAATGCAAAACATTTCCCATTTTTCTAAGAGTTCAGTACATAAGGAAAGATAAAAAATCAGGAAGTTAAGATCATGATGCAAATGGATTTCTCTGAAGATACCACGAAAACATTTCTTTCGCTAATAGTGAAAGATTTAAAATCTTGAGACATCATTATCCAGAAAAGGTCACAGACAATTTTTCTGACTTGTAAAACATAAAAATACTATGACGGCTGAGAATACAATTTTCCTGCTGTAACTTTTGAGTACTGGATTCTAAAAGCTATTTGTTTTGGAAACCACAATAGCTGCTTTCAATGCAGAACCACGAGACTGATCTTAACTATACAAACTAGCATGAACACTGAAAATGTAGGTGTTTACTTGACTCTGAAGAGTGATAAGCTAACAATTAAGCATTAATTATCCAGGATCATGCTGTGTGTGGCTCAAAATAATGCATATAGTGCACTAAATACCTTCAGAACTACTCTATTTAGATCTGACCTTAACTTGTAATGAAATTCTGATTAATATACAGCACTACAAGAACACTGTGCAACAGAATATTCATCCATATTCTATTCAAATAATTTTTGAATTTCTTAATAGATCTTCCCAATGTGGAATCTTTCCAACTAACAGATCTATAAACTTACAGAGCTGAAACAAGTGCTGTTAAAATAAGAATTTGAACAGCCATGATTAATGGCATGGCCAGGAAACACAAGTCAGAAGAGATATATTAGTTAAACAATTATAGCTGCTTTTTGTAACAAAGCTAAACCTGTGGATGAGTCAGCAACATAACTTAATTTTCAATTAATTTATGCCTGCCACTGAAGTACCTTTTTATCTTTTTAGACAGCTAGCAAAGGTACAAGCTAACTTTTTTATGCCTACATAACACTTCAGACCTTTGAACACTCCCAGCATAACTGCACTGTGCTATCCTCAGTGGTGAGAAATCACCTCATGCAAGGTGAAAACAAGCAGATTCTGTAATGCTGGTGCAAAGCTCACAGATATCAATAAAATCTTTCCATTAATGGCAGTGAGCTCAGTTGGTTTCTAGGACCTTGATTCTCTAACACTGGGCACTTTCTGTAACTCATCATTTGCACTGATCCAAAAGTTGTCCAAATAAGAATAGTAGCTTTTCTTGTGGGGTCGGGTCAGTTAAAGTCAAAGCAAGTGTAGATCATTGCTGCTCTGGTGCCTCTGACATGTGTCATGGGTTTGTCTGATGGCATTTTTGGAAATGAGGGGGAGCTGTGAGGGATGACTCTTGTAAAACTTTTAGAGCTTCCCATAGCCCCCATGTAGAAATCGAACTCAGAAATCGGACTCTGGCCAGCATCAGGGCAATCAGTGCAGACAAGGTATTTAAGAGGCAACCCTATTGTTTCTCTTTCTCTTTTTGTTTCCACTCATCTTAGGGTGCTGGTTAGCTCAGTCAGTTGAGCATAGCAGTAACAACGCTAAGATCATGGGTTCGATTCCCGTTCGGTCCCCATGTGTTGCCTGATCTAGTTGAGAGGTGGCCTCCCTGGCGGCAGGGAGGCTGGATTAAAATGATCTCTAAGATCCCTTCCAGTTTAGGCCATTCTATGATCTTGATCTGTCCTGTCCTTTGTGTTGAAGAGTTTTTCCTGTTGGAGGAAGGGAAGGTGAGAGGAAAGCAAAGGAATGCAGTCTGAGAGGAAAGGTGGAGAGGGATGTTGGAGCAGAGCCTGGAGTCCCGTGGCGATTGAGATGGCAGGAAGCTGATCGCCTGTGAGCTGAGGGGACAAAGATGGTGAGAACATCCAGGATGCAGCAGTATGTGAAGAGCCCCATGTGAGAGGGGAGAGAGACTGAGCGTAAGCGGAGGACACGCCCAAAGTGATCCTTGGCCCTGTTTCAGGTGGAATTACAAGGAGGAAGAGGATTGCCTCCCATGAGGTGGACGCCAAGCATCATGAAGGGGAGACTTTCTTTCTCAAGAAGGAGGCACTGCCATGGCCAGATGGACCACCCCCTCCACCCCCTCCACCCCCTGCCCCTGCTTTGCACCAATGAGGGGGAGGAAGTAGCCAGGAAGATGGGAGAGGGGGAGCGGGAATGCATTTAAGAACAAGTTGTATTTATCTACATGCTTCTCTCATTATCCTGCTCTGTAAATGTTGGCTGTAAATTAAATTTATGTTTTCTCCTTAAGTTTCTCTGTTTTTTACTCATCATATTAAGTGGTAGATTATTACCCTTCTTGTCCTTAATCTCAGTCCTTGGGCCTTTTTAGCTGAATATTCTCCCTCCAAATCCCTGTGAAGATGGGGTTAAGGGTGAGAGAGCTACCACGTGGTTCTTTGTTGTTGGCCTGGACAGCTGGCTCCAGCAATGACAATATATTATTATAGTTCTAGTAGTAACAATGGAATTGTTATATGTTTTACCAAATTTCTTAATTTCCATCAAAACCATCATCTCTAGATACAATTTTAGTAAGAAATAATTAAGATGGAACATTTAGGCAGAACAATTTAGACATACAACTTCTGTGTGATTATTTTTACAGTTATAGTCATGGACCAGTTGTACTATGAATATTTTATGTTTATCTTTTTCTTGAAAAAAACCCAGCATATCTAATGCTGAAAACATCTCTGTAACAAATACCTTAATGGTAGTAAAAATAGTGAAAATAAAAATTTAATTTGTTTGTGAGGAATGTTGCAAAAAATTCATACTATTTTCCAGTTGAGGACTCAAAGATATATGTGCTTATTCTTGACTTTTTACTTGTCCGAGCATATGTGTTTCAATTGTTGCTTAAATTGTTTTATTTAGTCTGACCAAAACTCCTTGTGACTGGAGTAATTTAAGACATTCAGAGCAGTTCAAGAAGTTTCCAGCTAGATTTCTGGTTTCCAGCTACAATTTACAAACTGTCAGCTGATTGTGGATGTATGCATCATTCTAATTTCTTTAAATGTGATGTAGAATAAATTCCTTTAAAGTTGTCGTAAGGAATGTTACATCATCCATCATGAGAGCTAAAAAGGAAGATTCTTTTATTAACAAATATACCTTAACATAGACTGAGGAGATCTCCCACTTTTAGTAGGAGTTGACTTAACAAAACCAAATACAATGAAAGATAACTATTTGTACAGATTTTTTCTTTGGTTTATCACAGTACAGTGTAAGTATATTTCTAACACATGTAGCTGGATGGAAATAAGCATTCTCCAAAGTATATTGCTCAGAGGTTTGTTTGTTTTCTTTTTCTCTCCAGTTAATTAAATTTGTTTACAGTTATCATCTACACTAAAGTTAGATTATGCAGATGCCAAATGCTGCCAAGATACACTATATTTCATACGATCTAAAGAATTCTGGCTAGAAACTATAATGCATCATAGTAGTCATAAATAAAGCAAGATTTTTCATAGAGTTTTTGTTTCATCACCTTCTAATAGTTCAACATTTTCTCCTTATTTGAAGCAAAAAGAAAAAATCAAGTAGAAATTCCGATTTCTACTTAGCTCTACTAAATTACTTTTGTTCCAGGTGACTGAAAGCTGTTTTTTTTTCTTGCAGATGTTTCATTGATCAGAATAGACTTAGATGAACTGCCTTGAATACAACCATTTTGTTTATTCTGGATTTTGGAAAAGAGTGAACAAATGAGCTTTAAAGTAATATTTGCTATGCCTTGGAGAACAAATAAGTTCGCTGTTTCAAGAAACATATCTGCTTTACATAGATTTCTTTTTCTTTTTTTTTTCTTCCTCTGTGAAGCTTCTAGTTTCTGTATTTTCAAAGAATTGTTTGTGAATTCATCCATACAACTACCATTCAAATCAGGGGAAGATTTATTTAAACCCTGAACAGTGCTTTTCCAAATTAAAGGTATGAATTTTGAGAAGATTCCCTTTAAAATACATTTTCAGGCAGAAATGTTTATTACTTTAGCTGATGGCACTGAAACTGAGAATTACAGATGAGATGAAAACTAACTACAGGCTAGGACAAAATACAAAAAGAAATTCTTTTTATTCAAGGAAAATATAGATAATCTGAAAAGAAGTTGTGAAGTACATAAACATTAGGTGCATATAAAATATATACTTTTCTTATCCTATTCAGTGTCATTGCTGACACTTATTTTTTCCAGCTTGGAACACTAGTAATGCTGATTCCTTTGAAACTGATGAAGCCTGCTGTTTTTCCCATTTTTATGTATCACTCGGTGCAGTAATCACTGTGTTTCAGAGGGGGAATAAGCTAATATGAAATTAGAGAACTCTCTTAGGAAATTTTTTATTTTGATATAGTAATAAGATACTTCACGCCGCTTCATTGGGCATATATGTGATAGAAATTTAAATGTTTCCCCATCATTTCTCAATATAGGCTTTTTTTCCTATGCATTCTACATTCATGAAAACTGATGACAGGTATTTCAACAGGGAAAGAATTTTGAAGGAGATTTCTTCTACAGACTAGAAATACACCAGCACTATTGTCAATTTAATTTAGATTATTAAAGCTATAAAGTGTAAATGTGACCTACAAGCCAATACATTTTTGGAAAGAGCCTTAATAATAATAGATAGGAAGGGGTCAGTAGTCATCTTGCAGAAGAAAATGTGAGCATGATTCTCATCCTTCCTAAGACAAAGGTTCCAGCCAAAGGTTCCATTTCCAAAATCTTTTCATGTATTTTTGCCTTGCAGCAATGTCTATTAACTGTATAAATTTCCACTGGCTAGGCTGGGCACCTTAGCTCTAACAGTCAGATTGCTTATTTCATGAGGCTGGGGTCTTGCAGGTAAGATACTTGATTTGGAAGAATCATGTATCCCATCCTTAAGGCAGTGCTCTGTTCAGGAGCTGTTTTCTTCATCCTGTGTGTGCAGTGCCGAAAGGGCACAGAGGAGTCCAGACCAGGGCAAAATTTAAGACATTTTCTACCTACAACTTTTCTCTAGGAGTTACTGCAATTGGCTTTTTGCTTGGAGTGTTAGACCTGCACTCTCTAAGTATTTAACATTCCCTAAGCACTACATTGTCAATGAATTCACGGGCTATAGATGCTGTTTTATTCAGCCTTTATTGATTGGCACTGAAACACTTTACTTTTGATTGCAACATGAATTACAATGCTTAATTTATCCTAAGAATGGTCTTGTGAGCTAAGCAGAGAAGTGTTACTGTTTTACAGGTAGGAACCGAATTAGATACATACGAAGCCGAGCTTTTCAATTGTATTCGAGGGAATTCGTCCACCACATGTGTACTGAAGATCAGCCTAGGCTGCCACGGTGGGCCACAAGTATCTTAGTGTCACGCAGTATTGAAAGTTTTGCTAGGTGATATTTGCAGAAATCACTGAATAGCAAGCCACATGCAATAGTACAGAAGTCCATGAGGATGTCTGCTGTACAGCAATTGACAAATAAATAGTGAAAGTTCCTTTCCCAAATCAAGCAGAGCTTGGCTTTGAAAGTAAAACCCATATATCACAGCCATAATAGCTGCTCAGGGAATAGCACACCTGCTCTGGCTTCACACATGGTAGAGATAAGTGTAGACGCAGAAAACCAGGATGGTACACAGATGGAAACTCCTGACTGGCCACAAGCAGATGCCTTCCTCTCTGCAGTCAGTCTAGTCTCTTAAATCTGTCCCACTCTTTGCTTTTTAATGAATGCTTAGCTAACTTACACACTTTCCTATCAGCCTGAAGGGTATGCTTCCCTTTGGTGGAGCATTAACTAGCAATTACATGGAAGCTAGATGTTCAACTCCAGCTGGAGGATTCCCTTCAGTAGACTGTTCTCCTTTGCCTTCTGCCATTGCTCTCCCTTCAGTTCTCAGCAATACAACCAGCAACCAATGCTTCCTGAATTTGAACCTTTTCTACTTTAGATACAAAATCCCTTTTTTTTTTTGGCCACACAAATGATGGGAAGTGAGCAAGAAGAGGTAAAAGGAAACAATGGCCTTATGCATGTGTATTTTTCTGTATCTTCTTCAAATGTTTGTAAAATTTGAGTATGCCTTTTCAGATATTCTGGGATTTCTGTGCATATTTGCAAAGGTACCTAATAGCCATAATGAGTACAATCAGTATATTTTAATAAAAGCTCCTTATTCTGATGAAAAAATCCTGTTCTAATCATGGCATTCTCACTAATTTCAGAATCAGCTAGTCTATATAAAATCTATGCTGGGACCCATAAAATACAGTTTAGCAGGCTATAGAAAGACTGGTTAGTTCTCCATATTTTTAATGTTTGTGTTTCCAGAGAAACCTGAAACAGAGATGCCAAAGCCCTTGTAATGTATTTTGACCTTCTAAATAGAAAAAGTCATGTGAAGCATACAAGACAAAGTGATGTTACAAAATGATCAAATATCTACTGGGTTAACTTAATGCAAATGCTTTAAAATTCACTACTTAGATTCTGAATTTAACCCAACACCAGTTCACAAAAGAATATCTTTCCTGTCTCTTTAAATTTCAGGTATTCCTGCAGAGAATATAGTGACTGCATTCACTCCAATAACCAGAACTTGAGTTTCTCTGATCAGTTTTCAGTTAGTAAGGGTTTAGGAACATAAAATTATTAATACCATTTGATTTGTTAAATTTACTATTATATCACTTGGGGGAAAAAGCAATATAGTAACAAAGTAACTTACATGAAGAACTGTGCATTCAGAAATAAAATTTGTTATTTTAAGTGGTATGATTTAAAAGCAAAATAAACAGTTTGTATGCATAATAGGGTAAATAGACCTTACTTTCTTCACACATATTGACATCTTAGAATTTGTCATTTAGTTCTAAAAGTAATACTATTTCTTACACTTTCTCCAACACATTTTTTCTGCAGTGAAAGTAATTTTCATCATTTATTGCACCTCTTACATATCTACCCTGAGCTTTTTTGAACTAGAAGAAACTACATTAATTTACATCGTGCAATCAGCACATTGAAATACTGTCTGTGAATGCCATTTTCTTCAGCTCTTTTCAGAAATGACAAACACTGGCACTATTAGATGAAGCCTTAGTATGTTGTCTAAGAGTAAGTCTTAGGTCCATAGGTCATTCAGCAATTCTGTTGTTGCAAATTATGATATCTCTTGTATTAGACAAATTCCTTGCTTGTCAGAAATTATTCTTGTCACTGGGCTAAGATGCAGTTTGGAATGAAAGTGATAGTGTAACATATGGCCTTTGCTGTAGGATGGCAAACACACATTCATTCACTCAGAGGCTATTAATCAGCTCTTGATGCAGTGGCCTTAACTTGCTAACCTCACTTCTGCATTTTGCAGTAGAAAAACCACTCAAGAAAAGTCTTTAAAGAAAGTTGTGCTTTGTATTGTACATTTCAGGGAAGCAGACTATGGTGGAATACGAAAAGAGGTGGCAGCAGCACCCGGGCAACACAGTGATTGCTCTATCTTCTCACTAAGCAGAGGTTTTGCCTGAAGGCACTTAACCACGCAAGATCCGTCTTCCCCAGTCATGCTTTCACTACAAAAATAGATGGTAATCTGCTGTCCTTAATCTTTTCTGTTGAGTTGCTTGACTTTTTATAAATGGTACTTAAATTTTCATTGGAGGAATTACTGGAGCCCAGGTCTCCCTAATGGGTAAATGAGCTAACACTGAAGACTTTTTCTCTTTCTTTTCAGGGCAAAAATATAACTTGTGAATCTCCATGGGGTTTGTTGTGAACAAACATGTCATCATTCAGGTTTTTCAGGTCTTTTTATGAACCTTCTAAAAGGGCTAGTGATAGACTAATATGAGTACATTTAGGAAGTATGACATAGTTAATACAGTATTTTAGCAGCAAACATACATAAGAGTTATCTGTATTTCTTTTTATTGTGTGGTTATATAGTTAAAAGATGCAGCACAGAGAGTGTTTATGCTGGATTAAAGACAAAAAGACAAGCGTTGTTGAAGATATTCAGAAACATATGGAACTTTAGATATTTTCTAATTCAACCTTTTTTTCTTCTTCCTCTTGAATACTTCACTTTAAGATCCTTATTTGACAGCAGTTAGGCTTCTCAGGTTAATTAATCTCAGAAACTTCAGCAGCATAATCCGCATGACCATAGAAGTTGACCTAAGCTTAATCAACTCCATTGTCAAGTTGCTCTAGCATGACAGACAATGAACTATAAACACCATATACTTTCATTTGCTGAGTTATGATTTGATTCATAATTTATATGTATTAATATGTAAATTACACCTATGAATGGCATTTTATCTTTTTAATGATATTATGTTATGGAAGAGAGGTTTAGAATGCAGTAACCATTTGCATAGCTTTTTGAAGAAAAGCACTACTAATGATGTCTTGCAGAAAAATTTAAAGATCAGTTTATTGCATATTTTTTTTGTGTTTCTCTTCCCTTATTCTTAATTTCTAAGCCAATTGATCTTTGTTTCTTACACTGTTCATAGATTTCTCAAGTTTCAATGCTTTACTACTCTGTTCTCCCCACAAGATATCAATTGTGATGAAATAAAGACCAGTTTATCTTTAATTAAATACTGACATGAATGAAACCATACGTCACTGACTTGACTCCAATGCACTAGGGATAAAGGACTAGGCAATACTCCTTAAATAATGTGATTGTTTCCTGCATCACTTCTGCTACTTCATTTTTTGGCTTCTGTATTTGTATATATTTTATTATATAAACATAATTCTCTCTATATATATCCATTATGCATCATAAGATGTCAATATTTTCCTCATCCTGAAGATAAAAGGTGAAAATTGGCATAGACAACGTGAGAACTGACTGCACTAACTCACCACCATTGCATGGAAAAACAATTGCAGGTACAGGCTTAAGAACAAGATGCATCGAAATGTAAGAAGAGAAGATCCTGACTTCAAATGCATCTATAGTGATAAAGACTAGGGATAGAGCAGAGAAATACAGGTATGTTGTACAACAGCTCATATTATTTGCCCATACTTCTGTAGTAAAAAAAGTCTGAAGACTAGATTTTTTGGCCCTTTGATTTACTAGAAGCTTGCCACAAAAGTAAGTTTCATGTTTTTCCTTGAATTTAACCATTTTTTGTCATCTGTACTTGAATTACTGAAACATGACAGAGAACATAAATTAATAACAGGGAGGACCTGAAGTTGTTCTAGGCTACTAAAGTTCTTACCAGAGATAAAGGAGTATGATATATGATAAAAGATTTAGATAAACACTAAGAGCTAGATGAAAACACCTGTCTGAATTAATACACACTTAATATTGTACCTCTTTTCATGACAAATGTACCTCCTGAATATTCAAATTCAGTAGAGGCAGCAGAAAATAATGAGCTCAAGACAAATGAAGAAAGAACAACTTTCTGTGACACTGACCTTTGCCTCTGGAGAAATGTATACTACTCATACTCCTTTGGACTAGTTCTCCTATTTGGTTTATTACCAGCTCAAAAGGAAATTGAAAAAAAAATCTGTTAAAATGCATCTTGAGCTTCTTTCTGCAGGAGAGAATAAAATTCTAAACCATGGTAAACTTACACTAACCTGAGGTGTACAAACAAGTAATATAAATTTAATGAGCATAAAGGGACTGTTATCCACCAAGTTCAATTGATTCATTGAAATAATCTGTTGAGTAATTGGCTGAAAATCAAATAATGATTTTGATTTTTGAAGTGCAGTGCATGCAAGTGATGTTATATTTTGGTTTCTATGGAAATCTGATAATTTCTATAGAACATTACTACACAACTTCCCTAATCCATATCATACAAGAAATGTGTTATCAAATTTAAAGAAATGCCCACAACGGTGTACATCTTTAGGAACGAAAGTTCAAAATTTAAATATGCTATTAGGAAATAATAATTCAGATTTTAGTAACAAAGGCCATTTTTGCAAATTTGCAGCAATGTCAATAAGAAGTCAATCAAAACTAAATTCTACTGGGTTTGAGTGTGTCTTGCATATATTGAGATTGTATAAAAAATGGGTACAGTACCCATGCTGCTTGAAATAAGCTTGCATCACAGTTTATGGTCATGTTTAGGCTTCTGAACTGCAGAAAGCTATGGCGCTTTGAAGACTATACATTTATTTGAAATAATTTAATATACTTGAATAATCACTCTCATAAATTCAGTTGAGAAAAGCTACAAAAGATAAGAGCCCAGAACCGGCATAAATAATGGAATAAAGATTCAAATAATGCCACACCTTAGTGATCTATTTTTCTTAGACATTAGAGGCAATCTGTGGTTCAACAGAGCTGTTTTAAAGATTGTCCTCCTAAGAATGGTTAATAAAAAGACTAATCTGAAAGAGTCAATAACCCATGCAGTCTGAGGGTCTCAGTCATGATTCAGCATCTCTTTTGCATCTCCTGAAATGTGTGAATTTAGTGAATTTCCCTATCAGGGAAAAAAAAACGCCTTCGTAATACCAGTACAGATGAAAAGATATGATTTATCTTCCTACCGATATTTATACACCAAAGTGCTTTTATAGAAGATTGCATGAGAAAGCTTACACCTCAGGTAAATCAAGCACTTGCATTACTACAAGAAATATGATGTCTCAAATACTTGCAATAAAATCTTACTGGGAGACATTGCTTTCACATTACAAACTTGCTGCTCTAGATAGTGATTGATACTAAAGTAGTTAACTATAGTGGTAAAAATTACATTTTCTGTTATAGATTGAAATTGGAAACAGTGAAATGAATTCACTGTTATGTGTGCCAATTTGTAAAATATATAAATGAATTACATCCCCCTGTAATTCCTGAAATTAGAAAAAAAATCTGTTTAATTAATGAAAAATGTGAAGGCAATTTGGCCATTTTGAATATAGATTTACTAAACTGGAAAACAAAATTTTGGTTAGAAGTATTGTCATTCCTGTGCATGTACAAAGCACACACAGAGAGTTATCATTAGCTTACTGCCATCCGTAAGGGCTATTTTGAGAAGTATCTTCAAAAATGTTTCCAGGGTCCAGCACTAATCAGTATTTTCATTATGACCTGAGTGATAAAATACGGTAATTTGATTTGTGCGTAACAGTACGATAAGCAAACATTAAAGGAAAGGAATTTAAAATTATTCTTTTCTGTCAGCTTGAAGAAATGTTCTGGAAAATAAAAAGATGAATTTCAAAACAGAGTAGACTACTACGCATAAGTGGAAATAATCAATTTTGCAATCAGAGGATAAAAAAGCAGAATTGGTTGCAGTTTTTAGAAAAGGATGAGAGATTAGAGCATTCCAGTGTTTATCAATTCACATAGTAAGTGAGTTTTTCTTATATTCAGATAGAATTTCCTGTATTTTAACTTGACTGGGCACAAAGTCTGAGTAGTTGAATGCCTCTGCTCAAGCAGATTCATCTACAACAGGTTGCCAAGGGTGATGCAGTTGGGTTTTGAATATCTCCAAGGATGGAGACAACACAATCTCTCTGGGCAACCTGTGCCAATGTTGAACCACTGTTATAATAAAAAAATATTTTCTTACATTCAGATAGTATTTCTTGTATTCAACTTGTATCCAATTCCTCTTATGCCACTGAGCACCACTGCTCCAATCTTCTTTGCATCCTCACAGCAGGCATTTATGCACATATTAAGACCCCATTCGAGCATTTTCTTCTCCAGGCTGAACAGTCTCACCTCTACTCATATGAAAGAGAATCTAGTCCCTTGATCATCTTTGTCGTTCTTCACTGGGTTTGCTCCACTATGTCCATGTCTCTCTTGCGCTGGGGAGCCCAGCACTGGACAACACACTCCATGTGTGTCCCACTAGGGCTGCCAAGCTGCCTTCCAAGCCTGTTGGCCCCCAGCATGTCCTGGTGCATGGGTTTATTCCTCTGCAAGAGCAGGACTTGGTATTTCCCTTTTTTCAGCTTGTTGAGGTCCCTCAGAAAAGCAGCAAAACCATCTGATGCCTCAAACACTTTTCCCAGTTTTCTGACAGCAGACTTGATGAGGGTGCACTCTGCCTCATCATCCGAGTCTTTAATGAGGAAGTTAAAGCGCACTGGACCCAGTGTCAGCCTTTGAGGTCTGGTGACTGGTGACTGGCTCCAGGTTGACTTTGTCCTGTTGACCATAACATTTGAGCCTGGCAGTTCATTCAGTATTTGATACATCTAGCTGTCCACTAGCTTGTTTTTAATCAGCTTGTCTATGAGGATGTTAGGGGAGATAGCATCAAAAGCTTTAGTCAGGATAAGCAACATCTACTGCTTTCCCTTCATTCATCAAGCCTGTCATCTCATCAGAGAAGGCTGTATCTTTGCCTTCCAATAGTTTTTAGTTATTTTATGATGAGCATCTAGGGCATAAAAGCAGCAAAAAATCTGACAAAGACCTGATAAACGTGGCTACTAATTTATGCATCATCTGGTATTTTTTTCATCTCTTCCCTGAATCTCATATTCTGTGTCCTCAGGTTTCAGAGGCAAATCATAACATTCCAAGTCAAAACCAAATTAAATAAACCAGAACTATTGTTGAGTCATGCTAATTTATAACAAGACGAGCTCAGTTATCTGAAGAGGTGATTCTTTTGTGTGTTTCTGAGTGCTTAAACCCTCAAACAAAGACAAATGGAAGCAGGAGCTATTGCCTCAGTCTCATTCTTACATTGACAGGTGTTCTAAAGAGAGATAATACCTTACTACACAAAGATCTAGATCCTTAAAAATTATTTTCAAATTTGTTATATGAAGATGCTGTTTAACATGTACTTTGATAATTGCTTCCTCCTTGACACATTTGGAAACATATATGCAAATAGTTCTTGTTTGTTTTGGGAAAAATATAGTATACCAAGTTGAAATGTTATTTCATAATTATTTATTTTTAAGAAAGGAGATACATTTTTTTAAACTAATATACTCAGAATGTGATTTAACTGCCGTTGATGAAATAGACATTTTCCTGTCTACCTTAGAGTTTAATGATTAGGCACTTGCTGGGCTGCAGGAAGCTCAGATTCAAATTTTATTATTATCTTGTTCAGAACTGTGACTGAGCTGGAGAGTTTCAGCTTCATAAAGAATAGCCTAATCAGGAACTGTTACAGCTATTATAAGCTAGAGCTTTCCCTTCCCTGTTAAGTGCTATACCCCAGGAGTGTTTCTCAAATAAAAGCCATACCACCAGCCTGCATGAGGTTATTCTTACATGTTATCTAAGCCAATGAGTAGTCACTTATAAAAAAAAATAGAACAGCTACATCAGTAGAGACACTTTTCCCTTAAATTTAGAAGCCACAGCATGACAGCGGAGCTGCATGCGTTTGGATGATGGGAGGTATTTTCATGTAAGGTGGTGGAATGGGGGTGGGAATGCGTTAAGGGAAGAAAACAGACACATTTCAAGATAAGCATCTTTTCTCCTGCTATCTCCAGCACTCGACATTCAGTTACAGGACGCTAATCTGTTTTACAGTGTGCCAGTACTTATCTGCTACTTAGCTCCAAGCGGCTCGTGAGGTCTGAGGCTTCTTTTAAGATAAACTGTTCTGTAGCCAAAACAGAGACCTGTGGCACCTGTATAATTAATAAAGGCTTACTTCGAAGCATGCTAAAAGAGTGTAACTAGGCTGTGTAAGCACCCTGCAACAGCGCGGCGGCCGAGCCCCGGGGGCCCGGGACCGGTCCACCGAAGGGCGAACGGGTTCGGGCGGGGAGGTCGGGTCGGGTCGGGGCAGCCCCGGGCACTGGCAAGGCAAAAGAGGCAGAGAAGCCGTCTCCAGAGCAGGGAAGGGGGGCAATAGCCTAGAAAGATCGGGCTTAGCTTGAGAGTTCAAAGGTTGTCAGCCTATTAAGCAGTCCTGTCGCACCGATCTCTCATTAGCTGATGCACATATATATGTGTGTCTATATATACATTTATGGGCACAGACAGTTGCCTCTAGGACTTTTAAAAGGTTTCAGATTAATCCAACCTGTTGTATTTGTTTTTTCCCCACTTTCTGAAAAGTTGTTGATCTCTCCAATTCCCCTCTCTTGTAAAGCACATGATGATGAAGAATAGACCTGACACGTTTTGTGTGAGATTATGTCTTAGATGAAAAAGACATTTTTTATTAAAAATATTAGCCTTTTGGAGTTACATTCAGCAAATATTCTGAATGAGTATGAACTTTAATATTGCTTAACATCTTCCTTTTATTATACTTTATCTCCCTTGAAGAGTCACTGTAAAATCAATACAAATGAGGAATGTGAATTGAATATCTTGCATACTGTTACGAAATTGTTCGTGTTGATCTATCTGTTAAAAAATAAAACTAGGGCTATCATCAAAACGGCAAGCTTTAATATCTCAAAATATAATCATCACCTTGGAGTAACTGCAGTTTTATACTGTTCTGCTATATAACAAATTTGTTCCCTTTAGGTATAATATACCCAAGAGCATTTTCCAGTGCAATAACTGAAGAACATCCTTCTATTTTGATGTAAAGAAAACTGGGAATATTGAATCATGAGCTAATGAGAAATTACATATCCATGCCAGAAACATAATGTATCAGTAGTTAGAAAACTATGCTGCAAATTTGTGCCAACAGAAGCTTTATAGAAGAAAATTAAGTTCACAGAATCCATTTGAGGACTTTTAAAGTTGCAAATATTGATTGATATGCTTTAGATTGTCTCCAAGGTCCCAATTTTTCCTCCAGTGTA
Source organism: Apaloderma vittatum (assembly GCF_000703405.1). Taxonomy (NCBI): domain Eukaryota; kingdom Metazoa; phylum Chordata; class Aves; order Trogoniformes; family Trogonidae; genus Apaloderma; species Apaloderma vittatum. The sequence goes on from NW_009723162.1 coordinate 119,918, forward strand.
CACAAGGAGAACACAAATTTCGTTACAGTGAATTAAATCTGGGTGGTAGGATGAGATATTCAAGTGCAGAGTATCTGAAAAATTGCTGTTACAGTATTTTTCCTTTCCCCCTATATTGTTCATTTCCAGTTCATTTTTTCCTTTACCATCTGTATAGGCCTAATTTCAATGAAAAATCACACAAAGAAAGTGTTCAGGGTTCTGTCAAGAAAGAAGCATGTAAAAATCCCTATGTGTTGCCTGATCTAGTTGAGAGGCGTCCCTGCCCGTGACAGGAAGGTTGGATTAAATGCTCTCTAAGGTCCCTTCCAGCCTAGGCCATTCTATGATTCTATGATTCTATGAAAAATAATTGCATGGCTGTGACACAAAGAACATATGCAGCATAGCATGCGCTCTTTGACTGCAGTTCTGTGGAGAAGCTATTCAGACTGTAAATTACGAGGTTACAATGGTGTCAGCGAGTGTGGGTGTTAGCTTGTGTAACTCCATATCGAGAGTGCACAAGGACAATTCAGTATCAGGAAAAGCAATCTATGAAGAGGTGGCATTATCCTCACAGAGTCTTTTTGCCAGGGCTGAACTCAGCCGTTAATAGTGGATATTGCTGTGTAATCCACCATCTTCAGCCTTGTGTGTTCAGTTTATAGAGTTCATCTGGTAATTCAAAGGAATAAGTCTGGATGAAAGGAATCTGCTTTTCTTTAGATTTCATAGGTTTTCTCAGTTATTTTGAGTTTTAAGTGTGTGGATAGTAAGTGTTTAGTTTCCAAGGGTGTACTTCTCAATAGCAATTGTTAAAATGCCAGTATACAGCAGTCAGAACCTAGCTGCAAAATTTCCACTATTTATTTACACACATACACTTTTACATATGGATGTATATATTCAAGCAATTACAGTAAGTTAATGGAATATCTGTATACAAAATTACTGAATATCTGTATACAAAACTATTGAATATCTGTATACAATACTGTTAAAAAAACTCATATTAAATCATCTCTATCCTCTTGTTTGTTCTTAGAGAGTTTAATTGTTCCAGATAGATAGTAAGAGTCCTGCACTGAATGTAGGATTTGTTTGCTGGACCTTCCAACACTTGCGGGGTTTTTATTGTCAGCTGAACCTAGTTTAAGGGTTTGTCTTCACACTTTGGAATCCATTTTATTGGGTTTTTGGCACTTCTAAAAAGTCCCCCTCACTCCCAATATTTTGCTACCTGTTGCAAGTTGATATTAACACTGTATATTGGCCTGACCCACAGTCCTTTGTGACTTAGAAGTCATTTATAGCCTGCGATGGATGGTACTACCACAAAACTCACAACTGTGATGTTCAGGAATAGCTTAAACTGTTGAAAAGTTCTTCAGTATGGTTCTTCTGAAGACATACATGTGTTCTAAGAGAGATCTTTCAGACTTCTGTTTCTCTAGAAGTTAATTTCTTGCATAACAGATGCTAAAATATACCAACATAGGTGTTCCATTTACGCTTACTAAATTGTTGAATATTAAGATTTCCTGATGTAATTTTTTCCTACCTACTCCTCTGAGGTTTTTTTTTCTGAAAAAGGTTTAATAGATTTCTCATTTTTTGTCTACCTAGCTTGGAAACTTAGTCTGCCATTTAATCTAACCAGGTACTGGACTGAATTGCAAAGTAGAAAATAATTTAATGTATTAGCCTTTCTGTATTTCTTCCTTCATGCCTTTATTTAGCTAACTGGCTAGAGGCTTTTTAAATACAGTATACAGGTTCATTGAACCGGTTGATCCCATTAAAACGTGCTAAACACAGATGGCTCAGTGATCTTTCGTTACCTATAACCCTGTAAAATATTGGTAAACCCCAAATGGCTACATGAGTCATAAAAACGTCTGTTGTTCAAATACGTAGACCCAGCTGGAAGTCTAGGGTTTTAAAAATGCAGCTTGTTTCCCACAAAGCAGCACAGCCAAAACACCTCTCTTACCTGATATAAGAGTCAACCTCCTCTGCATCCACCCAGCAGTACCGACCTCTCCGGGTGGACTGACATCCTGGGCAGCTTCATCGTTGTACTTTTATGACTTATCAAGCGAGGCATAAGTTTCCAGCAGCCCACACAGTTACAGGTAACTCATGCTCACTGAACCAGTTCTTTCCATCTGTGCTTGAAAGAGTTCAAACCATGGAGAGCAATCCGTGTCACGTTCATATAAACACCTGGGAACCGTGATGCCATTTGCAGTGGTGCCAGGGGTGACCTCCTGCACTTTGAAGGGACACTGCAATTCTATGGCAGCACAGAGTCCGAATGCTGTCTGATGGAAACAATCATCTTCTGTTATTAAAGGTCAGCTCATGGTGCCATGCTGAATAGTATTATCATGCTTTACCTGGAAAATGCAAGGTGAGTGCAGGGTGGAAGAATTAATGTCTAAAGAAATTATCAACAACATAGTAAAAGACAAGAAAAATGTTGGTACCTTAATTACTTCCTCTGGGAATTTATATGAAAAGAATCCTTAGCAAGGATTGTGCTATACAGAACTTGGATCATGATAAATTCTCTGCTGCATCCTTTTAGTTGTACTCCATAGTACGGTCAGGTGTGTACAGGAGATAATAAGCTTCAGGGTCAACAAATAAGCATCTGTGTTCAGGGAGGCAAGGAATAATGAGGAATTGTAAGGAAAAAAAATATTTCTGGTATCTACATTTTCTCTCAAGCTAGGCCCAACGTGACCTTCAGCAGAAATATTATCCCAAAACCTATAGAAACACTCAGACATCCTAAAAATGTGTGCAGACACAAGCTTACATTTCTTGAATCAACTTTAATGGAATTTTAATCATTTTAGTCATAATTTTATTTTATGTATTTTAAACACTCCTGTTTATTTTACAAAACATATGTTTGCTCTCTTTGTGATTACTTGGAAATCTTTCTCCATCTTCCCCTGTTGCAAATGTCCATCCTTACAGCTTGCTGTTCCATAGTACACTGCTGTCTATTTCACATAAATGGAGCGACAGAATGATGTACTGAATCAGCATGCAAGTGTGTTATGAAGCAATTATGTTTGATGGTGCAGATGTGTTTAAATTAAGTTTCTTCCCTGACTTCAGACAATCTGCATCAGAGACTTAAGGGAGCATTTCTTGTATTATTAAAAATAAATTACTAGCAAAACAGGGCAGAGATTGATCCCACTCTAACAGTTTAGAGCAGTGAAAGGGAAAACAAGCCTACTTTGCACAGTTAGCAATTTATTACACCCTAGCTTTGACCCTGGATTGCATTTCATAAGCATGAGTATCTTAAAGCAGTCCCTGCCAGTCCCTCAAAGGCTCACTGTTTTGAGAATTAATTAGATGAGATTTTTTCTCCTCTCAAATGTCTATAATGATTAGTTTGAAAAGCCTAAGCCATGTACAATAAGGCATCGGGTGCTGAAGTAATCTTCTTAAAACAGAATGTTGACTGACAAAAAAAATTATGTCATGACTGCTTTATTTAAAAAAAACACTAGTATTAAATCCTGTTCTAAAGAAGAGAAGAAATATTAAAGATATCTTGCCTCTTGGAAGACGTCCATATGCTCTTTGAAAATCCTTTAAAAGTATCAGTAGTCTTATTAGATCTCCAATTATTTATTTTTCTGTGACATGAATCAGAGTAAATTTAGCCCTTCAGTATATTTTCATTCAAACAGAATATGTGGTATAAAGACCTTTTGCATGTTTTTTTCAAGCAGAACAATATGTGTAAGGTCACAAGCAGAGTCACCTCAATCCAAATGGCTTAGTCTTCAAACACGTAGCGAAATAATAGCTTCCAATTTGAGTTTGGAATATATTCCCTTTGAGATGTACCTGATCACAAAGCACCTAAGCTTATTTCTAATGAAACCAATGAGAAATTTTCTGCTGCACTCACTGCAATCAGAAATAATATATTTTCTTTGAGTAATTATTTTTTTAAAGTTTGAGTTGGCTGTTAGGTCACTTGATTTTAGTGCCTAAAGCAAAAGCTTTTATAAGTGACTGGAGATTAATTCTGCAAGCAGGATCCTTAAGGAAGGATAATTCCAATATATTAAATTCACCGCTTACCTGAAAGTAAGTACCCTACATTAACTTCCTGAAGGATATATACCTGCGTGCCATCAAAGACAAGCTGTCAAACAAGATCAAGTGCTCCTTAAGATCACTTAAAAGCCAACTTTCATTCCAAGGTGATGTGCTTCTTCAAGGTGAAGTGTGTGGAATAACATACTTCCCTGCTGCAGTTCTGATTTTGCTTGTTACTAAATGTCATGAATGTTCCTATAATTTGCTAAGGCTAGCTAGACGTCACAGGTTCAAAGTACATCTTAAAGGAAACCTTGGGGATCGTATATTCTTCAAGGGTTAATTAGGTATGGTCAAATACAAAGCAGACAAGCAAACAAGTCTGTACAACAAATCATTAAATCTCCTGTGAGAATAAAATCAGTACTCGATAAGTAAAAATACATTGTTATCCGCATAGTGCTCTCGTCTTTTAAATCATAGAATCAATCACAGAATCATAGAATCATAGAATGGCCTAGGCTGGAAGGGACCTTAGAGATCATTTAATCCAACCTCCCTGTCATGGGCAGGGATGCCTTTCAACTAGATCAGGCAACACACGGGGACTGAGTTAACTGTATTTTCTATATTCAAAGAAAATCTTGACAGTCCAGACAATTAAAAATGTTACTGGGAAAAAGTCAAGGAGAGAATCAGATACACAATTAAACATACTTGCAAGATATTCTTTGTTAATCTCACTTTTTCTGAAGCAGTATATTCTATGCATAGTCCCAGTGAACATTTATATTCAATGACTGCAAATCCTTGTTTTCAAAAATCTATTTCATAACGGAAATACACTTTTGAAGTGAGAAATGTGTCATGAATTTATGGGAAAAAAAACAAAGTAGTTTTTTAAAAGAAGTTTGTTTGTATGTTCAAATTTCAACACTAAGAACTGAAAAAGACTTTCCTGTATTCCTTCATGTGCTGACAGACCTTGTTCCAGAGCACATTTATTTCAAATACAAGTTATTGGCTGGGTAATGAATATTTTTATTCCTTTGCTCTTCCTTTTGTTACAGATATTTGTTACCTGTGATAAGCCCATGATAGCTACTTTTGTATGTAAAGTGTGTATCTGCTCTAATGTACACATGTTGCTTGTTTTCCATAGCGTGGTTTTCATATAATCACTGGCAAATACTGTCTCCAACACAGTCAAGGTGGCTTTTGCTCTTGACTTCAAATAGGCAGGATTTTACATTTTCTTCTCTTTTTTTTCTGTCAGTTTATGTCCTGGTTTGAGAGCACCAGGATAAGGTTTTCTAAGGCTGCTGGGACTGATGGTAATCACAGTGGAGTAGAAGGGGCAGCTGTGCCTATGGGGAGAAGAAGATGGGTCAGGTGACCCAAATGGACCAATCATGGTATACCTTGACATGGTCTGGAGCATATAAGGGCCCTTAAGGAGAGTGCCGGTGCTGGTGTCACAGCTTCTTTTCTGTCTTTTTTTTTTTGTGGACTCTCATCAGGATGCTGGGCTTGGACATTCCTGTCTGCTGCTAAGTCCAGTCTGGGACCTTTGTGCTCAGAACCTACTTGTTATCTGGTGGGTGTGAATTCTGTATTGATGTATTCTTTTTTATCTTTGATAATTGTTTGTATTTTTGTATAATACCTATGCATAATTTAATATCTTGTTGTTAGTATTATTCTTCTTTTCATTGAACTGGTTCAAGGTTTTTCAACTGTAGAATCTCTCTTCCTGGTTCCATTGTTATCTTCTTCTGGGAGGATAGTGGGGGCATCACAGAGAGCATCTGTCAAAGTTTAGAGGCTGGCCCAGCCTTAAATTTTCACAGGTTAGTAATAGAAAATTGTACCTATTTCTGATAGTATGCATTATATTTTTTCTTTAAAGATTAAACAATCTCAGGTGTTCAAATATCTGCAATTAATTTTCAGGTATTAATGCATATTTTAACAGATAACTGTTACTTGCATTTGTGTTACTTGCATTTATGAGGAATGGGCTATTTCTTTCTGTGTAAACTGGACTGATGTTCCCTTCTAAATGTTCAAGCATGGCATTTGCTTTGCCTACAAATTTAACCAAATTGTTAATCCTTAGTTAAACAGAATTCAGTTTTGTTAGTCTCCTTTCTGACTTCCCCCTACAGATTACATGATTTTGCAGTATTACTGTATTTCCTTTCTTGTTGTGGGCATTTTAAGGATTTTCTAAACTTAGTGGACAAAGTGTTGATTTATGACTTTAATCCTTTTTTTTTCACGTATTGAAGCCTGTCTGTGTTGAACTGTTCTGTTAGAACTATATTCCTAATTCTTCTAAGAACTGTGAAATGAGTATCAGTTTACTAAAGCTTTACTTTCCCTTTAAAAGGGGACACATCAGGCATTTGCTCAATGTCTGACGTGAAACCTAGTGCTATCCAATTGGAGAAAAACAATTATTCAACACCTCATGTATAATCATGCTAATAAGTCTGACACCAGCTCGTGCATTTTCTAAGTGATAACTGAGGATTTAGCCATGTGGTTGCAATGATGCTACTGAAGGTAGCATAGCCAAATCCTGAGATTTTGTTCTGAAAACCTTCAAGTTGTGGTGGGTTTAATGAATTTCATTTGGTTACTTACCTAGTTATGATGAAGAGGACGACTGACTTCATTTTATAGAAAACAGCAGTGTAAGAATAGTGTCATCTGTGAAAACAGTAATTTGCACCTAATTCGATTTATGCTAGTCAGGCACTTTACTAAAATAGCAGCATTTTAGTCTTATTATCAGCTGCAGCATCATTTATTTTAAACTTTAAATAAAAGGGATACCTGTCCTCAATCCATATACTCTGTAAAATACTGTCTATTGTTCACTCTGTATCCTTCATTTAACTTGCAGTTAAGACTATGAAAAATTAGTGTGCAGCTCCTGTTTTTTTACTGCAGATGACAAACCATACTGGAAAATTACATTTAGAACCATGGAATCTTAATGTGTTAGGTTGGAAGGGACCTTTAAAGGTCCAACGCCCTCCCTGTAATGAGCAGGGACACCTTCCACAGCCTGACTTTGAATGACTCAAGGGAAGTGGCTTCCACCTCTCTCAGCAACCTGTTTGTGTGCTTCACCACCCTCACTGTAAAAAAATTCTTCCTTATATACTATGAATCTACACTTGTTTAGTTAAAAGCCATTACCTCTTGTCCTATCACTACAAGCCCAGCTGCAATGTTTGTCCACATCTTACAGACCCCTTTTAGTTACTGGAAAGCCAATATAAAGTCTCCCTGGACATATACCTTCTTCAGACTGACCAACCCCAACTCTCTCAGCCTTTCTTCATAAGGGAGGTGCTGCAGTCCCTTGATTGTGTCAATTCTTACCTATTCTGTGGTCCTAATTCTGATATCTTTCAACATCTACTATTGCTTTGGTTAACTTTTCATTATTGCTTCACTAATCTTTGACTTGCCTCTTCTCCACCACTGAGAATGTTTTCTCTGAAGATGCATAAAACTGATTCACCAAAAGAACCAAATCTCACAAAAACGAAACCCTTGAGGGAGAAGAAATTAGAAACTATGTATTAATAGAAGAATGAAAATGCAGTGGGGAAGTGTTATATGTAAGGAAAGCAGAAAAAACCAGAAAAGAAAGCGAGTCTAATGCAAAACAATGATGGTCAGAGGTGATAGCCAGTCACAACATTTCAGTTCTCAAGTTGATGAGGCAAAGGCAGAGTAATGTAAATAGTGCAGTTAAAGTCAAAGGCAGTCAAGAATAGGGTGTAATGTAGTCACCTTCCCTTGCATCTCTCACCATCTGCTATATCTTGACATATCATATATCACAGAATAAAGTGTAAAGTGCAAGGTCAAGAGCCAAGGAGTTTCTCTCATGAGGGAACCCCAGAGAGAAATTCTTTATTGATCGGTCACAGCTACCTAACAGCACCTCTGCAGCCGTGTAATTGGTGCCAAATGATTTTATGTTTTTATAACAATAAGATTGTGATGCTATCTGGCACAACAAGGACATGTAAATGGTATAGTGGCTTACAGGCTGATTTAATTTCAGAAAGCTGAGTATAGAACAAGGAAAGGAGTTAGGTCATACCTCAGCATGATTTAATCTTGAACCTATGAGATGAGATGGCTGAGCAGGTCAAAAATGGTATCAGTTATGAGATTGATAGTAAGGAAGTGAATGTGTTAAAAAATATTTTCCTTCATAAAAATGGCTTTTCAAATGAGGGCAATTATACTAAACACAAATTGCTTCCTTGGGTGTCATACTTGCAGACAGAATTAATGAGTGACTTAATAAGTACTGTATTAACATAATAGGCTAGTTAGAGTAATTCACTGGAAAAGTAGAAGTGTCATTATATGCTTTAACATAGCATTGTTATTGGTGTGGGTATTTTATTAAGTGAAAGGGAAATGAGCTAAATCACAGGTAAAAAGGATTAATTGTGTAATCCACCTCTAGAGAGGTGGATTTACCCAGTATCCAGTATCAATCCAAAGGGATATGAATGATTAATAACTAAATATAGATCTGCCATCACAAAATCATGTAATTTGGCAAATATGAGAACATATTTTGTGTTGAGTATACACCAATGTGGAACAAATCATAAAGTTTTATAACAGCAGGAGCATTCGCTCTACCATCATTAAGCTTCTCTCATAATTTTTATAAAGGGATTTATAACTTGGCCATTTCACCTTAAATTAAGATTTGCCATGCATGCGCTTAGTGACTAGTCCAAATTGGTGCTGAGCACCTGCAATTTCTGTTGAACTCCTTGATGAAAGTTAGAGGTGCTATCACCAGCCCAGAAGTTAATTCTATTGTCCTTCACCAAGTCTTTGAAATCATTTCTAGTGTGCTTTTTGGAACACAACAGACTAAAGCTAGGCAAACAAGTAAACATAGAAGTAAAATGCTCCCTAAGCTCCAAGTAAATTAATATTCATTTAGTCATTTCCATTCTTTATGAAAATAAGGTCTATGTGAAAAGGAACACAGATTATTCCAAAATGTACAAAGCAGTACACGCATTAGAAATACAAAATGTCAGTAAAGATTTCCATGTCAAAATATGTTTATTTTTCATCTCCCTGTAGTCACTCATTCTGAATGGAGTATGTTATTGGTTGCTTCTATCACAGATGGTACTTTTAGGACCAGGTGAGGACAAAAATCCTGCTGTCACACATATTTCTTGCTGCCAAAATTTTACAGCCTATATAAACAAGATCACTACAAACACTGTGAAGATGAGTCAAGATTGTTACTTTTGAGCAAATTGCATTCCATTTAGGAATGAGACCCAAATGGCTTGTGTATTTCTGTAGGGATTTTGCTTGTAATATTGTCTGTTCATACCTTCAATGGAAGGACAGAGCTGATGTTTACCAAAGTCTACCCTGAGCTACTGCTCTTCTCAAATATCTCCAATGCTTATCAGCTTTAGGTTAATAGTATGTGGATGTCCTGTATCAGATGGAACAAGCCTTTTTTTTTTTTTCATGTATTTCAATCTTTTTTTCTTTAACTGCATGATGATAATAGAAGTCCTGCCTCATAGTATCATAATTCTTTCTCATGACTTAGGCGCGGGTCATTGGATTGCTCAATTATGACAGACTTAAAATCTAGATTTACTTCAGGGGCTGCAAAAAGAATTTTCCCCTTACCGTGGCAATATGAAAGGAATATAACCTGATCTGAAACAGAGGTTTAAAACCATAAAGGATCTGGCTGAATCTTGAGTTATATTCCTGAGGATATGCAGTGACTTATGCAAAGTCCATCTGAGGGCTAAGCTGGAGCACATGTTGTAGGACCGCACACGAAATGTGTTAAATTCTTCCCCAAAGGTAGAAACAAGTTCAAAGGTGCATGTGGTTATGATAACAGAAACATTCACTTATGATGCCACCTTTTCATAGTGAATGAGAATTATGACATTCTAGCAAGTTAAGATGATCTTCTCTCATCCTACAAAAAACTAGGTAGATTTGATTTCTTTTGCTTAAAATGTAGTTACTGTTTGCAGTTGCCCTGTTGCTTCATTGTATTTCTCATGAGAACAAAAAACTGCTGTAATGTTAAAATATGAAACAAACAAACCACAGATCAGTTTCAATAAAGCTGTAATAGTGCATCACATGCATCAAATCATACTGTAAGGAACAGTACCTGTAAATATCAAATAACCTCAGAAAGGTCCAAGCTGCCTAGAGAATAAAAATAAGTGGCATCCAATGTCATGCTGTTCTGTATCCTTAGCACCAGAAAAGATATGAACCAATGGTCAATGACATTTTTTTCTAGTATAGGTGTTAGCTGAAATGACACAAGTCCAGTATGAATGCTTGGTGTAATCACCTATGAAAACTCTATCATCAGAGAATATACAGATGAAGAAATTGTCTGAATGACAACATAGGAAAAAAATCAGAAGTACGCAGAACTGATTTTAGTGAGGAACTGATGATAAGAACTGGCATGAAAAGTAACATGACTCTTACTATTGACTTCCTGATCCTTGCTTCATGCCTTCTACAATTCAAGTGATTTCTCTTTGATTCCCTGGAAAAAAAAACTTTCCTCACCATTCAATTTGAATGAAACTTGGGGTAATAAGTGATAAGCATTATTTCAGAACACAAAATATCAGTTAATACTGTTTTTTACAAGATTCTCCACTGTACTTGGCCATATGATGATAAAGTGCCTTCAGTGCTTTGTCTAGTCATAAAGAGAATCAGTTTGCCCGATAAGAGCTTGAATTAACTTGTGGAAGATACTTCAAAATGGAGCTTCCTCAGATTAAATGTTCTGTTACACATTTAAACTGGATACAATAGAAGAGTTTATGACCCCATGACATGGTATTTTGAGATACATGTGCCCTTATGTTTTGCAAATATAAGGCAGCAAGGATGAAAAACTTTAGGGTTTTTTTCCTTGGAGGTTTAAGCAGGCTTCTTTCTCCATATGAACCTCTCTACCTACCTCTTACTGCAGAGACTGGTGATGCCACACATTCAGAATGGTTGATGTACAAGCCTACAGGGAATTTCTGTTCAGACTCACATTATTATAGGCAGCTATTTGGGATAAATTACATTGCGTCTGTACAATCAGATCTTATTGAACTTGTCTTCTGTTGTGGAATTCCTGCAAAAATGGGTGAGCAACCTTGCATGACAATAGAATGTAAGTGGAAGTGTCTTTTAGAACAAGGTGCCCAAATGGAAACTCAGGCCTAGAAGGGTCAGCATTAGCCCTTTATAGAAAAGCTAAATAAGAAAATACCTTAAATGAAAACCAGAGTAGTTAAAATTGGAAGAGACATCTTGAGATCATCTAGTCCAATCCACCTGCTCAAGCAGGGTCGCTGACAGCAGATTGCCCAGGGCTGTGCTGAGATGGTTTTTGAGTATCTCCAAGTGTAGAGACAACACAGCCTCTCTGTCCAACCATCTGGTATATCAACTAGTTTTCCCCATTTGTATCATAAGCAAACTCCTCCACCAGAGCAAGTCTTCCTCTCTCCAGACTTTACCTCTGATTTCAGGGGCCTGAAAACCAGTCTTACCAATAACGACTGAGGAAAAGATGGCATTAAGTACCCTATCCTTTTCCATCTCTTTTGACATCAGATTATCTGTACCATTCAAAAGCAGACCTACATTTTTCATAGCCTTTCTTGCTGTTTTTCTGTTGCCTTTCACATCACCTGTATCAAATCCAGATGGGCTTTAATTTTCCTAATCCAGCTCTTCTGGATATCCCAAGACTATAGCCTAGAGAGATACTGGAGATCCCATATCACCCAAACTGTATCCGTGTCGGTCCTTGAACAGGCCAAAATGCTCTCTTCAAAAGTCTGTAGTTTTGAATCTACTTTAAGCCCTGCTCACTCCTCTAAGGATCCTGAACTCTACCATCTCACAGTCACTACAGACAGGGCTGCCCCCAGCATGCACATCCCGCTCAATCCCTCCTTCTTTGTAAGTATGAGCACCGCTTCTTGCTGTATCACCTGTGTAAAGCTGTCAATGCACTCCAGGAACCTCTTGGATTACTTGTACCCTGATGTGTTATCGCTCCAGCAGGTACTGGTGTGATTGAAGTCACCAGTAAGGCTTCTCTCAGCTATCTGAAAAAGACCCCATCAGCTTCTTCCTGATAAGGTAGTCAGTATCAGATATGCACAAGAATTTTGCCCATGTTGCTCTACCCACTAATCCTGACCTGTGAGATCTCAGCTGACGCATCACACATGCATCGGGAGAACTCTAGGCACTCCCACTGCTCTCTCACTTCAAGGGCAGATCCCTCTCCTCATCATCCTGCATGGTCCTTCCTAAAGAGGTTGTAGGCATCTATCACAGCACCCCAGTCATTTGAGTTATCCCACCACATCCCTATGACCCTAAATGAGACCTCAACCCTGTTTGTTCCCATGCTGGATGCATTTGCGTACAGAAATGTGTGGGGAACGTGTGAGTGACTTCAGTATGGAGGGAAAAACTGTCTCTGTATTGACTCCCTCAGGATGCCATTGGGAAGAACATTGCTCAAGATTTTGCAGAAATACACGTAGTTTGGAAGGAAGATATAGCTGGACATATAACGGCACACTTTGTGCTGTTTAATAATCACTATTAATTCTGTAAAAATTTCAAGGAAAACCATCTCTTCTCCTATTAGACCTTCTAAAAAACAATTTGTGCTATTTCTCTAATAACTGTAACATTTCATGGAGCATGTTTATTGAACTCAATTTCTAGTCAAGTTAATTAGAAATAGAATATACCTTAACAGCAAAATTGAAAGTGTCCTGAGATCATTTTGCATGCAGATGCTGAGCTGCATTAAGATTAGATTAATCTACAATTCTGTTTTCAACTTACAATTGTGGTCAAGACATTTGCCACCTTCCTCAGCACAAATGCCTACTTTTCCTTTAAATTATAAGCAATGATGACAGTTAGTTTTGTATTATCTTCTAAATACAACTTCAGAGTCCAGTTAATTTTACTGCAGGCTCACCAGCAATATGAATAATTTCACTCTCTTAATTTGCACTCAAACCAGGTCTTCAACTAATGTAGATAGTTTGCCAACACAGCTATATAATTCACATTAAAATCACAACATGTAGCTTAAGTTAATAGACTTAGAATTACATTGCCAACATTTTTTTCTTGGCCAGCCCTCTCATCATCCTGTAGTAAGATATCTGTTCACAATCGGAATTTATTTAAAATAAAATGGTCCAGATTCATTTCCCATAGGACATTAATAAAGCTAATGGAAATTCACAAGGGGCAACTTGGTCCAGTAGCACAAATGTAGCTGCAATTCAAATATTATTCTATCTTAGGCTCCAGAATGACCCAATCTGCAAAGACTTTTTTTCTTTGTAACTATTATTGAGATCAACAACAAAACTATAGACATAGCATTTTTTTCTGTGCAGAATCAGAGATATATAAGAACATTTATGCTGTCAGTAATCTAAACAGAGCAGAAAAGCTTTAAAATCTGTAATGTGATTTACCTGAAAAAGAAAAATACCCTGAGATTTGTTCATAAGAAAGTTTCCTTTAACCCCTTCTATGGCTGTGTAATGCATTCTATGTCTCCTTAGGGACTTCTTCACTTTAATAAGATTATAACACTGGGGTTGTGTGACTAAAAACATGTGTGTAACTTACAAATGACAGTCCTTATACAGAATCATAGAATGGTTTGGGTTGAAGGGGCTCTTTAAAGGTCATCTAGTCCAATGCCCTTGCCATGGGCAGGGACCTCTTTCACTGGATCAGGTTGCTCAGAACCCTATCTAGTCTGGCTTGTAGCACACTTTATGGCTTAGCTACATGAACAATTTATCACATGCAAATTTATAAGTGGTGAATTTCAATATGTAGTATCAGTTCATCATGAAAATAAAATTGGAGTTACCTCAATCTACAGTGAAAGTTCAAAAGAAAGTTGAATTGCTTGCACTTACCATTACGCTAGCAAATTGGTATTATCATGGCCCAGCTGCTGTGCAGCACATTTTTATCCACAATAACTTTATTTGTTTTTAATCTTTCAAAAAAGTTGGAAACATTGGAAAACATATCTGTTTCAGCTAACCAACTATGAAAAATCTTCTTTATACTTTTAGGTATTTAGTATTGTTTATTAGTTACGAAGTGAAGTCTCTACTATGACTTTACAGTGTTTCAGAAACAACAAAACCATGTCTGTATCTAATGGCCAGCAAGAAAGGAGGAGCTAGAGGGACATATTTAAAAGCTTTTATTAAAAATATGCTAGCAGTACCATATTTTAATGACTCACCAATTCCTTTTAAAATATGAATATAGATTTTTCACAGTGTTGGTACATCTCTACTGTATCCATTCCTACTCAGAAAATTTTAAAAAATAGATACCTTGAAAAGTTTCTGAGTAGTTTCAAGATGAAATTAACTTATACAATGTAGTATTCATCATCTGGGGTGTTTTGATTGGAGTTTCTAGTTGCCAGTCCATACAGTATCAACGTGAGATCCAGGTATAAAGTCTTAAATCATTCTCAAACCGAGAGACACAGTCCCTCCTCAACTATGAGTTCTTTTTCTATCAAGTTGTTCTATTACCACATAATCTCTGTATTGCAAATTTATACCATTTTGTGAAGGTGCCTTTGGACATCCTGATCCACTTATACCTAATCTACAAAAGTATAAGAGAACTTCAGAGGAATTTATTAGAAGTCAATAAACAAATGAAAAAGCCAATGACGATCCCGGTCATGGAATTAATAGTAACATATGTTTGGCGATTTTTAAACCACTTAAACAATGAAGTGTATATTTTAAAGAGGTTTTTTTTCCAGAATCTGTTTTCTGAGGTGGCATAATTACTATAAATTTAGAGCTATCTTATCTGACTAAGAACAGATAGAAACCTTATCTTTTTCATTTAGGATTAAATAGCAAGAGTTCTATTAGTGGAATGAGGCTCCAAGCTGGAAAGCAAAATACAGTCCAATCCTTTCATTCATTTGCAATGCATTTTACACGTAGATAAGATAAGTATATGTAACATTCAGGTAACTGCACTACAAATTCAGAAACATCATAGCACCATAGATAGCAACTCAACTACTGTTCTTTGCTTTGAATTCCCTGTTGTTCTCCAATATAGAGGGTATCGCTCTATCTCTGTCCCCATACCTTCCCCTCCTTAGAGTATTTATGCAGTATAAATAAAATATATCAATACAATAATACAATATATGCATTGTATGTATGTAGTAAAATAATAAGGCTCAGTGGAGACAAACAGTATAATCTTTAACCTTACCACCACTCAGAGAAACTGTTATTCAAAAAAATCCACAAACAAAAAATACAATCACAATAAATATTATTACAAATATGAAAAATAAATAAGATTACAAAGGAAAAATAAAATTTAAATATGATTAAAAATGAAACATTAAAATAAATGTGATTACAAATGAAAAATATTTTATAAAGATGAAAATATTTTTACAAATTATCCATATTGATCATATTTTGTCCCCCTAATATTAAATTCATGGAACAGTTAGTACCAGTGGACAAGAATTTTGTATAAAACAGTTTGCATCTTCCACTTCTTATTACTTAACTCACATTATTTTCTCACATACACAGTGGACTTTGTGCATAACATGGGTTAATTTCCTTGGTGGTTTGTTGCAACTTATGGGGATAATTAAACACTGAATCAAATGTCTTTGGAATTTGACAGTTGCACTTCAGTTTAAGTCTTCAAAACTAAAGTTGTTGTCAAGTAATGAATTTTAGGGAAATATCATAGTCCGGGATATGCAGAAAGGAGTCAGACTACATCAGTAAAACTTTCTGAAGCAATGACAGGCATCAACTGCAGCTTTAAAATTTCTTGAAGATTAGCACACACAGAATAAATATGGACTATTTCTTATGGCTCATCAGCACATAGACTGTATTTTCAGAATCATCAGTAAAGGTGACTTTGGCCCTCTGCATCACAAAATCTCTCTATGCCAAAGGTAGCAGATAGATCAAAGCAAATGCCCTGCCTATTTTCTAAACTAAATTGTATACATCTGCGCAAATATTTGTTAGCTATTTTTGCAGTATGTATCAGCAAAGTTCCTTTGGAATTTGCTATTTAATGCTCAACACCTGGTCTTTCTTATTAATTTATATTGCTTAAGATTCCTTCCTAATTTGCATAAAAACATAAAGATTAAAGTATATATAACTATTGATTTTCCTCCTGGGCATGCATTTTTTTCTTTAAAAAAAACATATTTGATTGGGTTTTTTTATCTTTCCTCTTATTTAAATATCCCAGTTGTTCTGTTTATTATTAAGATAGTTTTTCTGGTATTAATGAAGATATAATTAGCTTTGTATCCTCTACAGTGATTTTGCTTCACACATAAAAATGAAACAAGACAGGAAAGGGACTAAGATATGCTATGAAAGCAAAGAAAAAGAAAGGCAGCCCACAATAAAGGTGAAACAATAGCTCCCCTCAAGCTAGTATTTGACAATGACAGAACATGTCACCATTATTTAAATCATATTAATAATTAATAGGCTTATAAGGTACAGAATGTTCTCCCACCATTTTTCCCTCAGCATCACTCATCGAATTTTCAGTAGTTTCTACTTTTTTCAGCTGACATAAAATACAGCAGACTAAGGCCAGTATTATTTTACCTAAAATCTACATGTCATTTTCTTACGTTTATGTCTGAAAGCATAATATTGCTTTTTTGTTTCTGTAATATTTTACAGTTTAGGAAAAAAATAAAGGAGGAATTTTCTGTGCAGCTTATACCATGACCTACTGTAGCAGTGAACCACATCTCCTCCTGACAGTAATGGAAGCTGCAAGTTTTATTAGACATCGAAAAGTCTCTGGTAATTTTATCTTGGTTGCTAGATTATTGTGAATATATGCATATTAGAAACAAACAAAAGCAAAGCCCGCGGCATTTGATGCCTCACTGGGGTAAATCAGTACAACTTCACCATTTGAAATTCAAATCTGAGGCTTTTTTTATCCTTTAACATTAAATGTATGTTCAAAAGAATTCAGCTTCAAAATAATTTTTCATGGGCAGCAATGATGCTCATCAACAGCTTGCAGTGCTCCATATGGCAAAAGATATGGCTGAGCTATTATATCACACAAGCAGTTGCGGAGTACAGGAAACACCACCAGCTATGGGCTATATTTAAAAGCACGAGCCTGTGAAAGCAGCAGTTGAAGGAGAATAACAGCTGCAGGAGGATCAGGGTAACTTGTGGAACTGTCATATTGAGAGGAGGTGGAGAGTTAATAGAGGAATACCAGTATCTTGCCAACTGCATCTACATCGGGAGAAAGAAGTTATGAGCAACAGCAGTACAGAAATGAAAAGCCTAGCCAGCTGCACCAGGTGGGTATGCTATTGGTACAAGTGACAGCTTTGGTGGAAAAGAAATAAGCATAGAAACGGGAGATCATTGTAAAATTAAGATTTATTTTCTAGAGCAAGTTTGTGGAAGCAAGAAAACGTACTGCTTATCAAATAGCATTTCTCTCCCTTTTTTTTCTATAAATAAGGCCTATTACTTAAAAACCTATTTTTTTTTATTAAAACTGTGACAGAAGTTCTCCCATCTACTTTTAACCTGTGTGTGAAGTACTAGCTTCACACATTCCCAACATTTGTCACTGTCATATGAAAAGGCACACAAACAATTTCCACTGGAAATGCTAAAAGAGGATACCCTTTGCATAAATAAAAGTCAGCTAATCTAAGAGCAGTAGCATCAAGGAAAACCTCTGCATATCCCATTGCAAAGTATAATCAGTTCTAAGTTCTTAAATAGTGCAAGATAGATTAAGCTGAAGGATCTTGATCCACAGCCAGAATTGAGTTAATGCCGGGGATTATCAGTACCCTGTAGTTCTTGTTTATCCACAAAACACAACTATGACTAGTCACCTTCGTCTAGCTGAAAAATACTGAAATCCTCATTTGGTGGAATCAAGGTAAAGATGAAGTTTCACAGAGTAATTTTGCTGTCTTTGGCCAGAGTATTTGGTCAAAGCTCAGGGCACTCTGTATTGATTCTCTTAGGAGGAAGGCGGTGATGAAGTCAGTTGCCTTTGATGTAATCTATTTACTTACAAAGCATGAGCAAGCTTCTGAACCACTGCAGAAAGCAAACAACAGTTTCCTTGATCATTTCTCCAAAAATCTTTCAAGCTGGCACCCAGAGCAAATTTTCTTGCTTAGATGTTAGACAAACATTTATCAGGTGGAAAAGGATAAACAACTCAAGATCCTTCCTGGCTCTAATTTCTGTGTTTTTTACAGATCTCAAAGCCATTCTCCTGTGCTCCTTGCTAACTGTGTATATTTCTTATCTTAGGCACTTGTTTTTGACCAGGCATACATTTCTACATTCAAAGCTTCATACGAATTCATTAGCCCATCAATGTCCAGTGGAACATAAAAGGTGGAAGCCAGTAGTGTTTCATCTATATAGTTTGGAAATAAGCTTGAATAATTTCTCATAACTAGGGTAAATGAAAGGTGGTGGTTTTATCTCCCAGTTTCTGAAAGTCTATATTGAAGTCCTAACACCTGTTACTAGTGCTAGCACACAGAAAATAACTGCGTTTAAATGCTAAGGGAATACACGCATAAATCAGTATCAGTTTGCAGTTCCAACGTCAAATCAAAAAGTGAGAGCACTCTAATCAGCTTGGGATCAGAAGTGGCACTCACCACCATTTGCTGTTATCTAGCATCCAGCACTCATGCCCTCTTCTCTAAGGGTAGGTGAACACCAGCAGGCACTCTAAGATTGACCTTTTTGATTTGTGCATGGTGAGATGGTACAACTATAGAACCAGGGTTATGTATCTCTCTGTTCTTGGCAGGACCCCAGTGTGGAACAGTGTTTGACATGGAAGATTAACGTTCGCTAGGCAGTGAAGTTGCAAAATTAAATTAGACAATCCAAAGGCTGGCAGTAGCCATGTAAAGGGAAGGTAAGTCGGATGAAATCTAGATTTTTATTTTAATCTATATTGTTACATATCAATAATCTCTATATTTTTGAGCCCGTTTTACTTTACCGATCTGAATAAAGAAGGTTGTACAGAGCTGCCTGAGAGCCATGGATATTTAACAGCTGTTCTTTGCAACACTATGTGTTTGAACAAACTGTGAAAATACCTGAATCAAGTCAAATCCACACTGAAATATGCCATGTTGTCAGTCCACTGCGTATGCTGCATCCTACAGCTGTGAGGGAAACTTAGAAGAAAATGAAGACAGCTGATACTAAGGAAAAATGGAAGAAAAAAAAAATAGCATCTCTAGAAATTCTGTATCCCTATAATTGCCTGCTTCTTTTTGTGATCACCAGGAAATACGCAACACTTTGTTAAATGTATTAACACACTATCTTATTTAAAAGGACAGAATATCTGAAACAGAAATTTATTTTCAGGGGTGCCATCACAAGTGGTTTGTGGGTGCACCACTCACGAGGCAGAAATTCAATGAAAGGGTTTTTGTTTTCTAAAAAAGGCTACACTATAGCAGCTTCTTTGTCAATCATATTAATTCAGGTCCTGTGCGATAGTTTCTTTTCAGATTAGCAATGTCTTATAATAAAAACAAACATAAATGATAGACTCAGTCAAATGGCACTATATGAAAAGATATTATTTTGTTCTCTCTTCAGAAAAGAATGCCATGATGAAACACAACAAATATGTGGTTATGGTGTTGGGGTTTTTTTTTAAATAAATATAAATAAATCAACAAAGACCATTTCAGTCTTTGTCCTTTACCAGAAAAGCCAGGACTGTTTGAAAGCCATAGAAGCAGCTACAGTAAAAGCTTTGAATTTAATTCTAACTCTTAATTTAGAGCCAGCATCAGCAACGCAAGGACAAGAAAGCTAGAGTAAGCTGGAAAGCTGAGCCGTGAGAAAACAAAGATTTTTAGAGCGCTTTTTTTTTTAAATTTTTTTTATTTTATTTTCCCCAATTT
>NW_009723163.1:0-78456 GCF_000703405.1 Apaloderma vittatum
GGTGGGTAAAACAATTTAAAACAATTTTATTTACCAGCCTGTGAGGGCATCTTGCTGGGGGCAGAGGGGGGGCACACTTGTGGAGAGAAAGGGCTGCTCCCATATGAGAGCACAAAATGAAACACAAGGGGGACGGTGATCAAAACGTCACCCCCGCAGCTCAACAGCGTCAGAAGCTTCTCCAGACGTTTTCGGTGCCCAGAGAGGCACATCTACATTACTTTCCTGTTTTGAATGCTTTTCTGTGTTATTTTTTTGTTACCTTTGCACAGTCAGATAAACTTCACAGCTCTTTTCCTCTGTTTCACCGACTTTTATTTAATTCAGGTGATTTCTTAGCTTACCAAAGTTGGACAGAATAAATATTTCAGTGTAAGTAGCCTTAAGGATTCTCTATCACCCTTGTTTCTAAGTGTTTTAGTGTAGCTTTCTCCAAGAGCTTTAAAAGTTGTAAACTTTTCTTATAAAGCACTTTGAGAAGCATTCTCCCCCCTCTCCCACTCAGCTTGACCCATTTGAAACAAAGAACAGAAATGAGTCAAAGCTGCCAGAGCTCCCCGGTTTTGGGACTGAAATCAGGACCATGGGTCTGTTTGTTCTGTAAACTCTTGTCTTGTGGGCCAGTTTTTAAAGTCTTCAGATGCCAAGTATGTGGGAAGTACTTGCATGTGGGGGCCCTGTCTTCTTCTGTATTAATGATCAAGAAAGAAAACCTTTTGGCTCTACAGTAATAGGGAATGCACATTGAATCCATGCAAAAAGAACCATCTGTGAGATGCAGTGGCAGAGATAAGATTACTACCACTTTTTCTCAGCGGGGTTGGATCAAGCTGTAATGTCAAAAGGATCTTTTCATATGACTTGTTAATTATTGTTTATTGACAAAACAACAATTGCACAAGGTCACTAGCCGGCAAAAAGGTACGCTTTACGTGAAGGCACTCACTAGGCTGACCTTGCCATCAACAGAGAAGGAAAAGTGCCTTCCTGAGGTCATTTATCTGATACTAATGTCCAAAATGCGTGGCATAAATTGCTGTCTGGAGGTGCTGCTTGCACATCATCTACCCTAGAAGGAGCCTAGAAAATTCTGGATGAAAAATGTGACCTTTCAACAGCTGAAACTAGTGAGTCCTGCCCCATTCAAATCTAGGTGTAGTGACATTCCCCTGGCTTTAAGGGTTACCCAGAAAATACAGAAACAGGACAATGGAAAGCTTTTCCTTTTCCTGAAAGTGTTCTTTCCCACATGTAGGTGAGGTGTCATTGTGAGAGCCTTAAGGCGTTTCTGAGCTTATGAAAACAAGTGTAATAAGGTAGGCACTGCTGTGTTGAATGTCCTTTAATATAAGTCATGCCGTTTTATTCTTCCTTCTTGTCAATCTGTCATGTCCTGAAGTTAAATCATCGTACTAATTTTAAGATTTCCTAAATAAGTTTTATCTAATAAAGGTATCTATGAATGAAAAACAAGTGCAACAAAACCTAGCAGGAAGAGAATGGTAAATATATTTCACCTTTTTTTTCCCTTGATTTTTCTCCCATTTGTTTCTTCCGAGCTCAGCTGGTGTATAAAAGGAGTTAATGATGATAACGAGCTTACATTTACTGTGCCTTTCTTCCTGAAGAGTCCCCAAGGGCATTACAAACAGATATGATAAATTAATTGCATATTCTTAAAGGATACTGAGGAATAGTGCTTCTGGCTTTTATATGGAAGGAGCAAACAGCAGTTAGCAGACATATTGCCCTTCTGCATACTTCTGCAAGAAATATGGATAATGAAGAAGAAGGTTAAGTAGTATTTGGTTTACGTCACTGATCCTTTAACGATAAGAACCAAGCCATGCATAGGTTTTCCAGTGTAAGCGTTCCACCTGGTAAATAATAGAGAAAATTGATTTCTAAACACAAAAAAGTCTCATAAATTGTTATTCGCTGCTTACTTTTTAAGTATTTGGCTTGTTACAAAAAAATAGCACATGCAAAAAACCTTGTATTTTGTAGCCTGTAGTCATATCACTGCCTTGCCTGGAATGGAGGAGCTGCTTGTATTTTCTAGGCATGACGGAAGCGTTCTTCTGGGCTTTTGTCATGCTAAAACATCTGCATCAAAAGGAATCAGAGGAATGATAGTTCCTAGAGGATTCTTATTTTACTGAAACATAGTTTTGTGTAGTGATGGGTGTATCTGCACCTCACCATAATTATCTAATTCTGACAGTCTAAAAAGGTCCTCTTTGGCTGGTGCTAAAAGCAGTTAATTTGCCATTATGATAGTCCTGTTTGCTATTGCTGACCTGTTAGTTGCTGGAAGTTAGTGTCTGAAGGTTGTGTTTTCCCCATTTCTTTGGTTTCAAATATTTAATTGAAATTTTGCTGCAGTTCATATAATTTCTGAGGGTTTTTTTTTTTGGTGGGGAAAGGGTGGTTGGGTGGTTTTTTTTGGAGGAGGGGTGGTGCATATGTTTTGTGTCTTCCAAATAATTTTGGTACTTCTTATAAGATCTTCCTTTAGGATAAAGTTCCTACTCTATCATATTCTGATTCAGCCTCCAGTTCAGTCAGGCTTTCACAACTCATAGTGTGCTTTCCTTCTAAAGGAGTTGTACATGTTTTGACAGTCTTTCTACCAATTCATGCATCAGCCTAGAAATAGTCTCACAAACCACAAGCAGACATTTATATTTATAACACATTAAAAAAAATAAATAAATGCATTTTTCTCTGTTGGATGAGGGAACTGAAATTCAGAGATGGTTTCGCAGCCAAAATCTATAAAAGGAAAACCAATAAACGTGTTCCTACATGAAAAAAAATAAAATAAAATTATAGAATTTGAAAGGTTTCCAGTTACATTCTATCATGGTTTGAGCCCACCCAGCTGGCAACACAGAAGCACGCAGCCATTCACTCACTCCTACCCACTTCATGGGGAGAAGAAAATTCAATGAAAGGCTTGAGGATCGAGATTCACGACAGGGAGGGCTCACTCACCCCTTATGGTCACGGGCAAAAAAGAGCAGACTTGGGGAGAAAACATCAATTTAATGTAGACAACAGAACCACCACCAGTTTACCAATCAATTAGATCAGAGTAGTACAGTGAGAAAATAAATACAACCAGATCTTTAAAACACCCCCCCACCTCTGCCTTCTTCCCAGCTACCTCCTCCTCCCAGCAGCACCTGGGGCAGGGGATGGGGGTTACACATTGTCCGTGCTGCTCCTTCCTCCTCAGGGAGAGGACTCCTCACAGTCTTCTCCTGCTCCAACCTGGTATCCCTCTCATGGGAGAAGTCCTCCTCAACCTTCTCCAAGTGAGTCCTTCCCACATGGCTGCAGTTCTTCCCAGATTGCTCCAGCATGGGTCCCTCCCATGAGCTGCAGTCCTCCCAGCAGTCCATCTGCTCCAGAACTGGACTCTCTGGGAGTCATTTCATGCTTTGGGCACGGTTCTCTTCTCCAGCATGGGGTCCTCCATGGGCTGATGCAATCTGGACTATGTGCCACCGTTAGTCTCCTCAGGCTGCAGGGTCTCAGCCGGCCACCTCACCATGGGACTCAGGGAAACCTTTCTCCCCCTCATTCCTCACTGACCTCGGTGTCACCTCCCCCTCCTCTCCAAAACAAAGCACGCCCCAACGCAAAGGAAGTCGCCCAACAGGTTTCCCCTCTTAAATGGATGGGGGTTACACATTGTCCGTGCTGCTCCTTCCTCCTCAGGGAGAGGACTCCTCACAGTCTTCTCCTGCTCCAACCTGGTATCCCTCTCATGGGAGAAGTCCTCCTCAACCTTCTCCAAGTGAGTCCTTCCCACATGGCTGCAGTTCTTCCCAGATTGCTCCAGCATGGGTCCCTCCCATGAGCTGCAGTCCTCCCAGCAGTCCATCTGCTCCAGAACTGGACTCTCTGGGAGTCATTTCATGCTTTGGGCACGGTTCTCTTCTCCAGCATGGGGTCCTCCATGGGCTGATGCAATCTGGACTATGTGCCACCGTTAGTCTCCTCAGGCTGCAGGGTCTCAGCTGGCCACCTCACCATGGGCCTCAGGGAAACCTTTCTCCCCCTCATTCCTCACTGACCTCGGTGTCACCTCCCCCTCCTCTCCAAAACAAAGCACGCCCCAACGCAAAGGAAGTCGCCCAACAGGTTTCCCCTCTTAAATGAATTGATTGCAGAGGCACTCCTTGGCTCAGCCTTGGCCAGAGGTGGGTCTGAATTTTACCTGGGTGAGGCTCTGGGAGCTTTGCACGTGAGCTGCCCCTCTAGCCTCCCTCACTACCAAAACCCTTGCCAGAAACAAGCCTAACACACCTTCGTTCTTTTTTATTGGTATTCTATGGTTGTTCATTTGAACTACGACCGTCAATAGACGGTCAATGCCTGCAATGTTATTTGTTTGATATCTCCAATACTCACTATCTAAATAAATGATACTCTTAGTCTGAACGTGTTGCTGTGTTGCAGCAAGAAGGGGTTATTGCTGTCCTTTTTACCTCTCCTCAGGGTTCATATTCAACAGTTCCTCAACAAAGAAGAAAAAGAGCATATTCCTCAGAATAACTTAGGTTCTCTTTTGGTTTTAAACTATGTTGTGCTCAGCTACCTTACACTCCACTCTCCTTCCTCATTTGGGCAAATGTAACAGGATAACTTTTCCCTACAGAAAAAAAGACTAATTTGTTTACACTGTCTTCTTAGCATCTCGTTGAGTTTTGATGGATATTACTGTCATAAAAATCTGAATTCAGTGAGAACATAATTTCTGTGATGTGGTAATTGGGATTTTTATTTCAGACTGACCAAATTCCTCTAATTAATAGAATGAGATTTTTGTGTGTGTGTGTCAAATTTAATTACTTATATGGTTGGATCAGGCTCTGTAATAATAAATAAATGTTTAAAGTTTGAAATCAAAATTCAAAAATTAATTCAAAGTTTAATTTAATATTGGGAACTTTTTGCAATTACTATTCTAATTCTGCATTTATTGATGCCCATTAGGAAAGCTTATCATAAGTATAGATTCAGCTATCCCAAGTATTGATTGTTATTCCTAACTAGTTTCACATGTTAAATTATAATATTTTTCCTTTTAAACTTTCTCTTTTTTTGCTCAATTCTGAGTTTTGTTTTAAAGGGTAAATATCAGTACTCTTATAATATAGTCCAAATAATAGATTTGTTGTTTACGTTGGGCTTTTGTTTGAAAGATAAGTACCAGTAACCCATCTATTACTACAAGTAATAAAAAGATCGGGGATCTGTATTACATGGAAAACTAAAATATGGCTGATACTAGCCTTGCTGCTTTTCTGTACTATTTTATCCAAAAGGCAGAGTGGTATATAGAATAACAACATTGTTTGTTGGAGAGAGAAGTCATCTGCTTTTTTTTAAAGTGAATTATTTGAGGAATAAGTTATATTTATACAAAGAGGAACTGTGGGAAATAGTATCTAATGTTAGTGAGTATCCTTGATAGACCATGGTTTAAGACAGTGAGCGTGAAGCCACCTGAGATGTCCATCCACACCAAATTGCTCTATTTCAGTTTCTCATGTTAACATCATCCCTTTTACTTGTGATCATCTTCACAAACTTACGCGCAGAATGTGTTCAAACACATAAAAGATCTCAATAATCTACAATACTAAACTTGAGATGCAAAGACATTATTTTTCTTTGCCTGGCTATGAAATTAAAATCAAGGTGAAAAAACCAAAACACTTTCATCCAACTTTCAGTTTCATCCAAGCACAGAGGTTTTTCTCTCTTCCTGTGCAACACTGAACTACTAAACCCCGTGCAGAATGTGTTCAAACACATAAAAGATCTCAATAATCTACAATACTAAACTTGAGATGCAAAGACATTATTTTTCTTTGCCTGGCTATGAAATTAAAATCAAGGTGAAAAAACCAAAACACTTTCATCCAACTTTCAGTTTCATCCAAGCACAGAGGTTTTTCTCTCTTCCTGTGCAACACTGAACTACTAAACCTGCAGCCTAAACATACATTAGCTTTTGTGTCCAATGGTATGCACTCCAAACCCTCATGTGTACGCTGCCCTTGGTTCCTAAAGGTGAGCACATGTCGTTGCTTTGCCTATACAAGATATTCATTCTTCTTCTCTGGGCTCTGACTTCGTCACTGTATTAGCATACTGCTCTCTTTTCTTTTTTTTTTTCTTTTTTTTTTAAAAATAGAACTTAGTTTGTTATTTTCTGCCACTTTAACATTATTCCCACCGTAGTTACATCTGCAGAGCCCATTTACATGCTGTTTACCTTTCCTCCCAGCTTATTAATGAAGTTATTAAAACAAGAAACAACTTTATAGCTTGCAGTAGACCCACTGCATACTTGCCCACAACTTAGTGCAATTCACTGCCATTTCTCATCAGCCAGTGTTTGTGATCTTTCAACCTGTTTTCAATTTACATGACAGTGCTTATGTCCAAAGCAATTTGAATTCATTTTGGGAGATTTAGAGAGACACTGTATTAAATCCTTTATTAAAATCATACTGTGTATCTTTCATCCAGGATTTCTGCAGTTCTATCAAAAAAGCAATCACGTTGCCTTGGCACAACATGTTCCTTACGAACCCGTGCTGCTTATTGCTTATCGTTCCATTATCCTTTGAATGTCTAGAGGAGTGTTTTGCAGTTGTTTTTTTCCCCCATTTATTTTCTTTTTCCCCTCAGCAATTGTTCTGTTCTTTCACATTACAGAATATACTTGAAATTAGAGTTCTTGTTTAATAAACCACTCCTCTTTATTGATGTTTGAGGCTATACTTGCTATGCTATATGACTTTTCAGAAATAATTCTTGAGGGCTTATTATTTTCATTGTATACTCAAGGATGCCTTTTACCTGGAGTAATTGGCTGGATACAACTGCTTTTCTTATTTGTGTTCTATCAATAGCAAATTTTTATTTCTTGTTTTCTGTCAAACCGTCAGATTTCAATAAGAACAAATAATAAATACATGTATCTGTGAATTGTGAGTTTTGCCCGCCTCTCTCCTATCAAAGTAGCCCTACTTTTGGAATATGTTTGCATTTATTTTGTCTTTTAACAATTCATTTTGGTATCATTAACTTGTTCTTGGCTTTAGCCTGAAAGCCATTGAGCAATTTGACCATGGCCTAACAAAACTGTAAGAATATATTTACTTGCCGTGCTGAAGTCACCACACATCTTTTTGGGAGGATATTCATACATTCAGGTTAAGCACAAGATTTTATACTTTGCTCTTGCTCATACAACTCGTCTTCTGCGATTCATCTTTATCCCTAATAAAAGCCCACTCTATATATTTTGTTTGCTTTCTTCTTCATAAATAAATACATCACCCTGTGGAGAAGAGTTATTTAAAACTGTATGATATATTTCATACACCTTCTCTCTTTCATGGTATCCTTGTTCTCAGTTAAGCACAGATGCAGAGCATGTTAAAGTTGGTGAGAGTATTGCAATTCACTGCAATGAATTTGGATCACCCTCTTAGCTGTCAAATCTCATTTTCTTTTAGTTTGGGGTCTCCTTTGCTATTTTTTTTTCTGCTTTAGTTTGGTTTTTTTTCCTTTGCTTTTATTTTTTCCTCTCTCCCATTTCTATATCCTGTGATAAGTTGATAGCTTCTGAAGGTTAACAATGAGTAGGGAGATCTACTAACTGCATCTCAGCATCTAGAGGGTTATTTTTCATGCATTTTCATGCTATTCCCTCGTGAGGGTCATACCCGTTGCCTCTTTTAGATGTAACTTGATTTTTTGCATTAACGTAATTTTCCATATTTGCTTTAAGGACTGAAATTCTTGCTTTCTGTAGCATTGTTCTGGTTTGCCAGCATCTCTTAATGAGAACATACTATAAGTTCCCTGATGATGTCAGCAGGTCACTGAGGAGAAGAGGCAGTCAGCAATGCCAGCCCTTCTTATGAATTACAGATGTCCTGGACCACACAAGGATTCTGAGGATGTTGGTAAAAGCTGCGTGTGGTCATGTTATGTCAGTCTGTACTTTTTCTACCTAAATAGCATCATCCCTCATGTCTGTTTATGGGGAAACCTCAGCTAGCTGCATGAGCTAGTGTATTCTTCCCTTAAAATCATATACCCTAATTTAAGCAAGCACCATTGTTACTAGAATGTCTCTGTCAAATGAAGTATCGTCCAGAAGCACTTGCTAGCTGTGCCCATTAATAAATTTCAGGATGCTTTTAGAAAACTGAGGATATCTTGGCAGTGAGAGCACAGTCATTTCCCATATCAGAAACATCTTCACTTGAGTGGTGGGTGGGTGACTCGTACAGTGACGCAAATTTTTGACTGTGGCTGTTCTTTGCTAATCAGGCCAGCAACGGTACAAGGGTTAAAATAAATTGCTTTTTGGCTACTTTGATTCTAAAGTTCCTGAAAACCTGTTTGGGGTTCAGGGATGCTCATGGAAATAGTGCTCTGGACTATTGTCTGCAGCCCTCTCTCCCCCTAAGGGGTATCACAGAGCAGTCCTAGGTGGTGTGTGACAATAAGAAATTTTCTTAAATCAGGAAAAATCTCAGTTGCCTTGTTTTAGCTGCTTTTTAATATGTGTACCTCATACCATAAAAAGGCATCAGAAAAAAAAAAAAGAAGCCCAAGGATCCAGTTTGGTCACTGTGAAGAGCTTTAGAAATGTGCTATTGACCTCCTAAAGAACTTAAATCCATGGGAGCCTGAACAAAAGAAAAAGCTTTATGTTTTCCAGAGGGAAAATATATTGTTGTCTGGAAGAAGTGATCAAAATTGTTTAAAAAATAATAATTCTAAATCCTCCAAATAATCTAGAATCCCCTTTTAAATTACTACGGTTTGAAAAAAACCCTGCATTTATTTTTCTCTATAGTTTTATTTAGAGGCTATAAATTAAGAATTATTGTAGTCTAACCATGAAATCAATGTTATCACTTTTGATATGCCTTTTTTTTTTTTTTTTTTCCTCTTACCAGCCACTGTCAAGCTGTATTTCATTTGGGTGTTGGCAAAATGTTGGCTTACTGGAGAGTGAAGCACATACGCATTTCATGTGGAACACACATGCATCATGTAGCCTGAGCCAGGCTGAACTGTACCTCCCTGTGAGCTAAGGCTTATGTCACGTCCCCTCCAACATTACAAAGGTAAGGGACAGCAGGAGTGATTTATGCGAAGAATTTTAAAATTTTATTTAATTAAAATTTTAGATAGCAAAGGGCTGTGCTTGTACGTTTGTGAAGACCCTTCCCTTTGTTTTTGAGACTGAAGCACTCGTGCAGCCCGAGTCACCTACTTGAACGTTGCTTAAAATGATGAGGGGCTGCTCTTTCTAACCTCTTGCAGGGAAGGCTTTGGCAGGAGCCAGGAAACAGAGCACAACCCAAACTGCCAGCTTGTTAGCGTGAGAATCCTGCCTTCACTGAAGTCTTTGGATTAATGACTTCAGACAGACAGATGTGAGACTCAGAGGCCATGTGTGGGGGAAGGGGTTTCTCATCAGAGGGCCCTGGAGTGTTCTTGGTGGCGAGAGTAGGTTTTTTTCCTGAAAAACACAGGATGGTGACTGAGCGACTGTGAAGTGAGCCTGGCAAAATGGAAGGAAAAATATAAATATTGCAGGTATCTTTGTGCTGGGAAGTAATGCACAGCAGCTACTCTGGATCCATCCAAGAAAACCCCATGCTTTCTTTGTGCTTGCTGTATAATCTTAAGGTAAAATGAGTTCCCGACATCTGAACACAGTAACGTTACCAATGAATTGTTGCTAATGGAAGTGATCTGAGTTTCTCATGAGCCATTACTGCAGGAGAACTGATCTCTTTGGGGTAGAAGATTTTATAAAACACCAGATCTGTCAAAGCAAATCCATCAAGATTATCCCCTGCACACTAGCTTTCGTGCTATGCTATCAAAAATAAATAATATCAAATAAAATCTAAACATCTTCATCAAACACTTATAAATTAGGGGATACCCTCTGGGGCACAAGTCACAGTATGTACATTTTAAATAAAATATTTACATGTTCTTTGACGTCTGTATAGTACAAGAGAGTATAATCTTGAATAGCATTTATAATGCAATTGTGCACATAGAAGACCAAATAGAAATGTTACACAGTATTTCATAGAGTGCTCATAAAATTATTATGGGAATATAAAAATGCATAACACTGATATCCTGAAATCCATGTAATAGATTTTTTGTACAGATTGCATAGTGCAATTTAATATTAATTACATTCTTATAATGCTGTATGTTGTAAATGCATAAGTACTGTTCCACACAAACACGTGCTTTGTCATGCACTTACTAAAGTATATGTGTCACACTTTCTATTTTGTGTTGTATGTTAAAACCAAGAAAGTAGAGGCATATTTTCAGTCTAAATTCATAAGACTGGGAATGGCTAAATAGGAACAGATGTGATGTAGAAGGAATTTTATTCTGGAGGGCTGTCATAACAGAATTAAGCTATCCAGCTGACTTCATGTTCAGTGGTAGAAACTTTCAGCAGTGGGTGGTGTATGAGCACACAGGCACACCAGTTTAGAGCTCAGCAAGTAGTTCTTAAATATATCTAAAGTAAAGCCTGGTGAAAGATTTAGAAATAATAAGCAACAGCTGATGCAAAAAAAATTGCTGGGTGGACATAATGTGTCACAATAGCCCATCACACTGAGATAATGTACAGCTGCAGTGACGTCAACTGCCCTATCACGAGTCCTGTGATGAGGTCTTGGAATAATGCAACTGAATTAAAATAATAAAAAAGGTTTTATTAGCATGTGCAGTGTCGTGGTGAGCTGGAGACCTTTGAGTACCCTCTTGAGGTATGTGACCTCTGCCAAGAATGTAGATCTTCTCAGGTTTGGGGATGAGTAAGTCCTGACGCAATTCACCTAACAGTATCATTCAAATTTTCCCATGGAGCAGGCCCTGCAGCTACAAGGCCAGGAAAAATATGTCATGCATCATCAGCATAAGGATAATACTCTGTCCTGTATTCAGTAATGATCTCACTAGGAGACTTTGTATTTAGATCACGGGAAATGGAAAAGGAAAAGGGCCTTGAAGAGTGCCACATTTCAGATTCCTTTATTTTGACACATAATTACCCAGCAGAGCCAGTTATCTCCCATTTTTTAGACAGCTGGAAAAGGAAGGATGTTCTTATGGGTAAGACCCTGGGAGATAGAAGCTCAGCAGCTGGCTCTGAGAGATCTTTTTTACTGTGCCCTTGAGCGAGTCCTTGACCTGGCCGCTACTTGGAACTCCTTATTTACACCATTTCTGGTCTTCTGATTGTCCTGATGTTTCTAGGCCCTGGGGAATGTGACTGGGTTGCAGCAAAACACCTCTAGACGTGTCAAACACACAAAGTTCCAGTACTGTCTGGACCTGTGTGCACTACCAAGTGCACAGTGAATAAGATAACTGTGGAAAAGATTTAGAAACACCAGCCATTTTTCCTCTGATCACTAAAATGAAATGTTACGGATTAGAAATATTATTAATTTCAAAATTCCAGGAAAATCTAAATGATACTAAACTTTTTAGGGGCAGAAGAGGTAATGACACCTATAATTAATGCTGCCTTTCCATTTAATTCCACAGTTTTTTCCCCATTTTCTTAGAAATTGGTAAAACTGAGTGGGATTATTTGCTTCAGGCTGAATTTTTAGGCTATTTCTTTGGAATGTTTCTGCATAGAGCATTGAGAAAACAATCTATTGTTTTGATTGCTATGAAATACTGGCACCTGTTTCCTTTGGAAGCTTTCAAGCAGAAGCTTGAAATCTCTTGCAAAAAGGCAGAGAAAGAGGAGGCTCCATTTTAGTGTTTTCCTGAAACATTATTCCACTTTAGCTGTTTTTTTTTCTCTCTGCAAGATGCCTAGTGTGCATCCTGTTTTCACTGCAGATGCTCCAGCACTCTGACCAAGCCACACACATGCCAGCACCACTGTGTGTGCACTGAACATTCACCATCTCAAGGGAACAGCACAAAATCAGGACTTTCTGTGAAATGGTTCATCCCAGTTGCTGGTGTTACGAGGAAATATCTGGCTGCAGGCACAGTGAGCAAAAGGAAGGAGTTTTCTTCTTCGGCCATTCATGTTCTTACTAATCTCCCTGCTCTAATAAGAGATCGGAAAAGAATTGGAGAAGAATCTCAGTGTCAGAAAAAGAAGGAAGGAAGATGGGAGTTTTGCAGGAGAGGCAGCTAGAAGGCGAGGAACTGCATGGAAGGGGACAGAGGTGAGAATGAGTTGAGGTTATAACAACTCTTGGGTCTGGAGAAGGGGGAAATGGGGCATGAGACTGGGAACTGATGGAAGAAAGAGAAAATGGAAAAGGCCTGGATGAGATTGAAAGAGGTTAAGCTAAAACCTCTAGAATTTTGAGCAAAACCCTCTAGAATCTGGAGCTGAGTTCAAGAATCCTAAATCTGAGCAGCTGTTTGCCTTGAAAAATGTTGCTTTTAAACTCCCTTTTAATGGAAGAGCTTTGTGGAGGATAATAGCCTTCTACTACTGCCACTCACCCCTCAAAGGCCAGAGAAATGTGCCAAGAGCATAATTATTGCCCAGCAACAGTCTATCAAGAGAATACCCCCTCCTTACTCTGAGCATTTTAGTGTCTTAAAAATACTGCGGGACAGTATTCAGAGAATTTAAAAGTTGCATGCTCAGAAAATATTTGAATGAAGGCTATTTCCCCTCTACCTCGTGCCTGTGCATTATTGGGCTGTTTAATGTATTTACAGAAGAGGGAGCAAAACTAACCAGACTTATTTTCCCAGCAGCCTTCCATGTTTCCTCAGACTCTCTGATCTAGACATTTGAAAAGACTCTTTCCAAATTGGATGCATGCTTAAATGTGCGCTTTCAGAAAGAGCAAACTACATAAACAATGACTGCTTATCCATAAGTTTACCCAGACATACGTTCCAACATTTTATTTCTTACAGTAGGTCTCTTCTGCAGTTCAGAAGAAGAATCCCAGCCTTTCTAGATGAGACCCACTTTGGATAGGAGACTATTTTATAGCACTCACATAGTCTTGCTGCAACTTACAGAACTTTACTTGAGAGCAGCCACAAATATTCATTTTTTTCAGACTTTTGAAGCAACATTTAAAGTGAACTTGTCTTTTAAGCATGAGCAAGATGGAGCTGAGTTTAGCATACCTAGCTTCAGCCACGTTTCAGTCAGGCAAGGGCAAAATTTCTGATCAGGAAATTTTGGCACTGTAAATTTTCAGGCTTCCTTGAATCAAAACCTATTCAACTGATTTTGCTTCAGCTTTCCAGATTTTCTTATGGAGACAGACCATGCAGATCTGAAATATCAAGGAAGACTGAGATAAAGCTCTGGGCAGTGCAGGAGACCAGCTTGAAGAAGAGCCACATGTCAGAGTTAACAAGAAGAACATACACAGTATGGTGTAGCACAAATGCAAGGTGTAGCACAAATGAAAAGTGTAGCACCTATGCTGAATGAGAATTTATTCAGAAGGAAGCTATGGTGGTGTAATTCATCATTTGCCACCCACAGACAGGCAAATCATTAGAAAATGGCAAAGAAGTGGGGCCAGGACATCACTTTCAGTCACCAACACAAGAAAAGGGAGCTGGGACACCAGGCACAGAGAAGAGGAGAAGCAAAGCAAAGCAAAGTCTGTTGTAGTCCCTTGGAAAAATTACACCAAACCACACGGGACAAGTAGGAGCTCCTAAGTCTTAAACCATCATGTGCCTCTGTGACAACTCTCTGTGAAGGTCTCTGAATTTGTTCACACACAAAATCTTGACACAAAATCACAGAATATCACACAATGTTAGGGGTGGGAAGGGACCTCAAAAGATCATCTAGTCCTACGTCCCTGCCAAAGCAGGATCATCTGGAGTAGGTCACACAAAAACAGGTGGATTCAGGTGGGTTTTGATTGTCTCCAGAGAAGACTCCATAACCTCCCTGGGCAGCCTGTTCCAGTGCTCTGTCACTCTCACAGTGAAA
Source organism: Apaloderma vittatum (assembly GCF_000703405.1). NCBI lineage: Eukaryota > Metazoa > Chordata > Aves > Trogoniformes > Trogonidae > Apaloderma > Apaloderma vittatum. The sequence goes on from NW_009723163.1 coordinate 14,054, forward strand.
AACATTTTTCTAATGTTTATGTGGAACATCTTATGTTCTAGCTTGCACCGGTTGCCCCTTGTCCTATCATCGGACATCACTGAAAAGAGCCCATCTCTGTCCTCCTGACACTCACCCTTGACATACTTATTAATTGTTAATGAGGTCACCCCTCAGCCTCCTCTTTTCCGAGCTAAAGAGACCCAGCTCCTTCAGCCTTTCCTCATAAGGCAGATGTTCCACTCCCTTCATCATCTCTGTGGCTCTGCGCTGGACGCTCTCCAGCAGTTCCCTGTCTCTCTTGAGCTGAGGGGCCCAGAACAGGACACAAGATTCCAGATGTGGCCTCACCAGGGCAGAGTAGAGGGGCAGGAGGACCTCTCTCGACCTACTAGCTACTCCCCTTCTAATACAGCCCAGGATGCCATTGGCCTTCTTGGCCATGAGGGCACATTGCTGGCTCATGGCCATCCTGCCGTCCACCAGAACTCCCAGATCCCTTTCACCTATGCTGCTTTCCAACAGGTCAGTCTCCAACCTGTACTGGTGCTTGGGCTTGATCTTTCCCAGGCGCAAGACTCTACACTTGCCGTTGTTGTATTTCATAAAATTTCTCCCCACCCAACTCTCCAGCCTGTCTAGGTCTCTCTGAATGGCAGCACAGCCTTCTGGTGTGTCAGCCACTCCTCCCAGTTTTGTGTCATCAGCAAACTTGCTGACAGTGCACTCTATTCCCACATCCAGGTTGTTGATGAATATCAACAAATTCCACTTAGAAATTGTTCCAGCAAAAACCACTAGTTGCATCCCCTCACAGAGGCAGAAGTATTTCAGAGGTAAATCTCTTGTTTCCGGTTGTTTGGATCAGTTTGTCTGTGGCAAAAGCCTGGTCTGGGCTTTTACTTTTTAAGAAGGAAGAGGAGAGTAAGAAGAGTTTTTGCCCTGGTAGTTTCTGGACTGTGAATAACCTGCTGCAGCAGGCAGCAGCTGATCCCCCAGGAGTGACTGACAGCTGTCCCAGAGCACCAGCTATCTCCAGAGGATCTCAGCAGTGCTGAGGGTCCATCAGCGTTAGAGCCATGCAGATACTGCAAAGGCAGCCTGAGACTTTCTGTTTTGCTGACATAAGGGCAGGACCTCGCTCAAGGCACTGTAGGCTCATGACAGGCCTGCATTTGGAGCCCACTCCTTACAGACACACCCAGACACAGACAGAGATGCAGACATGGACACGGACACAGACATGGACACCCACAGCCTTGGGTGTCCTGACACTGATGTAGCCTGTCAGGAAATTACTCTGTGTGTCTGATGGTAACGATAGCAAAAGTCACCAAAGATAAGGGAAGAGGGGGTGCAGATGGAGTTAGAAGTGATCCTAGTGGGCACTGCAACACTGGCAATGGGCAGGCTGTTCTGTGTACCCCGCTGAAACTTCAAAAGCTCAATTAACAGCTTCCCCCAAAAGACTGGCAGCTATTCTAACCTCATACCTTGCTGCATGGAGTGACTACACACAAATGGCTTGTGAGTTGTGAAATATAAGCTCTTACCCCCTCAGCTATGTATGCTGCTAAAGACTTTTTCTTGAGTTTCTATGATTAGTATTCATGGAGAGGGGAGTGGTCTTGGCTGTCAGCACGAAGGAGAAGCAGCAGGACCTTGGCTGCAGCTAAAGTTGTTTAAAAATCTGAATCCTAACATCTCCTACAGCACTTCCCTGAAACAATATGCTGGATTAAAGGGGAACCCTGCTAATGCTTTACAGACCAGCCTGTTAAATGAGTGAACACCCTATCAATCTACTACATTATTGTGTCTGAGTACCACTTTTTGATGTATTTCTCTCCACATGTTCTAGAGTGCCTTTTGTATCACATTGACATGGACTAATAGCTTGGTAGATTATCAGAGCAAGCAGACAACAACTGAGAAAATTATTGGTACCTATTAATATGAGAATGCTAACTGTTATGCTAATTGTGTATTCAGAAGAGAACCAGAGGGCAAATATATGGTACCTTCACAAAACAAAATGTTTCAGCTGATGTTATTACTGATTACATTTGAATTCATACTTTTCAGAACACTTGTGGTTTTTTACGTGTATGCTTGACAGCAAATTTCTAAACATATATTTGATGATGCATCCTGGTGTCAACTGTGCAAGGTCTGCGGTAATTTGTTATCCTAGAGAGTCATCATCAAGTTGGACAACCCAGCTCAGGATGGGAGGACTTTTGAATGGTAATGTCATTTCCTTAACATGTGCCACAGTGCTTTATTTTTTTAAGGACACTGCTGACCACTCACAAATGCACACAAAGTTATGAATGCTGCTTTTCCCCTGTAGAAATATGTCTATCTTATTTCTACTATGTGACATTTTGTGTCACTCATAGGTGCCGGAACATGGCTCTGTATAAATGAGACACCAAGCTCCTAGTTTTTCTTGCTGATTTCTCCTGCTGCATGTAAGAACAAGAAGTGTAAGAGCAGCTTTTTTTTTTTCTCTCCTGTTACCAGAACAGTGCTATTTCTGACATCTTAACTTCTGAGTGTTGTTAAGGGAGGACTAGATAAAGCAGTCTTGTCCTGAACTGCCATTGTGGAATACCGATATAGCATCCTCTTCTCCAGAGCTGGGGACTTGAGAAAGACCTTCAAAAAACTTCATCCTCAGGCAATGAGCTAAGTTAAATGATTGTATCCATCACATATGTGTATAGCACATTTTTAAAATTCTCCAGCGAAGATGTCCCAGCCTCTGTGGGAATAGCCTCAGAAAACACAGGATTTTTGCTTTGCATTGAGATGTCAGAGAAATGTGTTTTGGATTGCTTAATGGTAAAGACCAAGTAATGAGAGCAGTCCTGAGAGAATATAATACATCTGCAGAAAAGTCTTTCTATCCTACATGAGGTTTTTTAAAGAGATGACCTCTCTCTTACAAGAGAGGTGTCAATCAGGGATATTCAAGGGCTACTGGAACATGCTCCTACTTGCTGATCATGCTCTTGAATTTTTTACCCTACTTCATTTGGCATGATTGAAAAAAGAAGTAAAGAAAAGTAGTCTGACATAAAATTGCTATTAAAATGTGAAAGAAGGGGCAACACATTCTCTTTTTTCCTGGGGACAACAGCGGTTAATTCACAGGAGCTTTTTAAATACCACAGCAGCTTCATCAGAATGAGAGGTTTTAGCCATTTCTGCTGAGATGTGCTTTCAAAGAGAAATGATGTTTCCTGGGATACTTTGGCAGTTCTGAAAAACATACTCACCTCATTGCAAGACTGATGAAGTTTGAGTACCATTAGCAATAACCATCTCTGAATATCTTCTAAGGATGCTACTGTTACTACCGTTGAAGACTCAGCAATCTTGCTGTAGCAGCATAAAAATTAAACTGATGAGCTGCAATTTAAGTATTTAACAATAAGGTATCAAGTGAACTATTCAAACATGCTGCAGCTTAGCAATTCATAGCTGTAACTAACCGAGAATGCAACAACGAGTATCAGAGATATTAGTGAGAAGCACACAATGTGAATGCTGGGGAGGGCATAATGGGTGGCAGAAGAAATGAAGCAGCAAAGACAGATAATTACTGAAGGGACAATGATGTTAGTAGCTCTGAAGCTGACAGCAAAGCATTAACTGTCTGATCCAAACCGATTGAAGCTGATGATGCTGTAGTAGTAGCAGCCAATTTTTCTGTTATATTCTAATAGTTAAGGTGCTTGGCCAGGAAGAGAACTGTTTTCAGACCACTGCAGCTTTTTTCTTCCTTTGTGTAATCAGGAATGTAGGAGTTGTGGGAACAAAATAGGAAGAAAAAAAGAGTGGCTCCAGAAATAAAGGCTTAGACACTCATCTTCTGCATAACAGGTTAGTGACTAGTACTTTCCATGGGGAAACAGAATCAGAGAGTCATAAAGATCAACCGGTGCCACAGGAGCCTGCTGGTGACCGAGCAGTGGAGCATCTCCACACAGGAGTGCTGCCTATCCATCCGCTGAGCAGGGTGAGATGCTTCCTGAGCACTACTGACAACAGAAAATTAATGTGAATGGAAAAGGAAAATTATTTGGGCTGGAGTGCATGAGATGCTTTGTCAGCTGTGCTCCAAAATGGGGAGCTGCAATCCCAGCAGCTCAGAAACCCTAGGAATGATGGAGCTCTGCTGAGCTCCTGGTGTTCTCCCGGGGACCTGAAGGATCCATTCAAAGATTCAGATGTTAATTTCTGGCCTGAACGTGGGCCAGTACCTCTTCACTTTAAATGGGCATTTCTCAGAACCAGAGAAATACACAAAAACAAGAAAAGCATTTGACTGACCAGACACGTGTTTTGACACTTCTTTGTTGTTGATATTATTTTTCATTGCCTGCAGGCTGTTCTTCCTGTTTTTACTCAGGAAAATAACCATGAGTGAAATCAGAGTCAAGCTGTTCAAATGTAGCCAAAAGGATGGGGGGTTGCAATCATATTTAGTTATTATCCATCTTGTGGAACCCAAAAACTGATGTATGCATATGATTATTTATCATATTGCTGTAAACTGCTTTGACTGACAGGAGGGAACAAATAGCTTCATACCAAGATCAAACAAAAAGGGTCCACACATATGTATTAGATGACTTTGAAGATCCTGAAGCTCCTTCTGAGTCAGTAAAATATACAATACAAAAGTGAAATGCAGAAGAGTTTGTTACAGTATATTTGTCATAAAACTGAGTGAATTACAGCAACACTTGCAGAAAAATACTGTACCAAGAACGGCACATAAATATCACTTTTAAAATGCAAATATTCATCATGAATCTGTCGTATAAGAATATAACACTTTGTTTTTTACTCAGTAAAGGACTTAAAATGTAAGGATATATCAAAATTATTTGTGTGTAGCTAATAAATAGTATTAGATGGTGAACATTAGGCTCCCAGGCAGAAGAAAAGGACGGCTATTCCTCTAGCCTGAAGACCCTCTCTGTGTAATAATAAGCACAATTCTCATGTTTTTCTTCAACATTGATGTGTTCAACATAGAAAAAAAAAAGAGTTTTAAAGAGGATTTTGCAGACGATTTGTACTGGTGTTTGTAGATGTTTTTACAAGAGGAGAATTTGCACAGAAATAAAAAGTCTATTAACATTTGTAAGTGCAATTGCCCAAGAGACAAAAGGGATAGAGAAGAGGAGGATGCCATTCAAAATTATGACAATCACTGTGAAAATTGTTCTTTCTCTATGTTCCATAACAACTATCAGTCAGCATGAAAGTGAATCTGTTTTTTATTACAATTCTTTTCCTCCAGTTTGTGACCAAGTTATCTTGCTGAGATAAACTGGTGAATTTCTAGCACTCACATTTCCCCTTTGGAAGTTATAGAGAAAAAAAAAAGATTTTTAAAACTATGTTAACATTACAGTGCAAAAATGAGAACAGAGGAATTCACATTTCAGTCCCACCATTTTCAACAGTGCCTCCCTAATTTCAAATTATGGTCGTTGTGTGATTTTGAGTCACGTTTGATTTTTTGTTTGATTTTTTGTTTGACCTTTTGTACAAAGAGGCAGGTGCGAGGAAATATTCAGTCCCCTAAGAAGATGTTACAATAATAAAGACAATCTTGGGAAGACAAGGCAAGGAGGGGGAGAGAAATGCTATAAACCCTAAAAAGTTATTTTCCATTCCCTTGCCTCCCATCCAGAGGGTGCTCAGTGCTTTTCAGAATATGTTTAACCAACACAATCTATCCTATTATGATTTTAAACTTACAGTGCTAGTGATTGACTGATGTTGCTAGTTAATGTAGTGAATATGTTTCCATATATGCTTCATCTGTGTGGTTTAGCTGTGTTGAAATCATATCAATTTTCAGTGTTAACTGTTATGCAGCATAAATAGGGCCTGCACAGAATTTTGAATTGGGAACTAAATGAAAGGAGGCAGAGATAATTCCAGCTGTCACTATCAATATTTCCAAATGTTGGTTTGGTTGGTTGGGGTTTTTTTTGTGTGTGCATGCCTCTCCCATTTTAAATACCAGTTTGGATAAATACGGATAAAACAGAAACTGCTTTTTACTCAGATTTTGTTTCCCCAGGTACCAAACAGGCAGAAGAACTGATGTACACACAGAGCACAACTGTGTTGGCCACGTTCTGACTCGCACAGAAGACACATGCTGCCTGTCCTGCAAGAAATACCTGTAATTTGCACAAATTGTTCTGTGCTACTCATATTACAGATAAAGGCATTACCAATGCAAAAAAAAAAAAAAGCTGCTTATTCAGCACATTGTGACTTTCCAGCTCATAGTTTAAGGCCTCTTAGTGCATCCTCCCTGTGGGAACAGACCAGCTCGGCTGAGAGCACACAAAGCTGAGGTGGAAATCTTTTGCCAGATGCCAACAAATAGCCAGGATTTGGAAGACGAATTATGTATTTTTTAAGATTATATTTAACTTCTATTGGCAGAAAAAGATTGTGGCATTAAGACCACGTGTTAACGTGTGCAGGCACACTTACCTATAAAGAGACCAGAAGGCTCAGCTAAGTGTTCCTTCCTCTGTAGGTGAGAAGGGGATGTAGAGGCAAAGCAAGTGGCTGGAACATGCTGTTATGAAGATTTGCAGGAAAGAGCATTTCCTCTCTTCTTACCATCTCTATTAATCTGTTTTAATCTTGGAGACAGAACAATCCAAAAAAATCCAGCATAGCTGCACTTGCTGTGCGTTTCTCTTTAGCACGCTGAATGATTTTACACATCCACAACCTAAAATATGTAGGGAATAGCTCCCTCCCCTGCAAAGTAGAAGGTATTGCGGCAAGCCATAGAAGACCAATGTTGAACGTATTCCTTAAGCGTTAAAGGGAAAATCAGCCTGTTTAGTTGGATTGCAGTGGTAAATTGCACTTGCTGATCCATTTGTACAGTATTTCCTATATTTAGAGTGTGTAATTTGTGAATTATAGTCAGGCATCTAACTTGCAAGTTCATTTACAAATATAATAAGAGTCTTTAAGAAACACAAGAGAAACAGTTCATTAAGGAAATTCTTCCATAAGAATAAACAAACTTTTCATCTCTTAGACTTTTTTTCTCTGATTGGAGGGCTTATACATTCTTCCAATAAAAGAGGCATCTGTTTCATAATCAGCATGTAGACAGCATAATAGTGTAAGAATACAAAGACTACAAGAACTGCAGATGCTGAGTCAGTTCATCTATCATAATACCTTCTCTCAAAAATATTTGATATCAAATTCTTCAAGAACAGTGTACAAATAGCATACACAGAGATCAATTTTTTTACTTAAAATTGAGTCCCCAACCCCCCCCAAACCACTTTTCTGACAGATCAAGGCTTGAGGTTTATGAGTTTTCATTAGTTCTAACATGTCGTGTGTTTGCAAGAAAACATATGAAGTGATTTAACAGCTTATGCATCCTCTGTAAGAGGTATGGCCTAAGAAGTAAATTAATGGGTTTACCAAAGATGAAAACTGTTGCAGGTAATATTTTCTGCTTGCATTTGCTTAGCTGGTGTTTGGAAATATCCATACTAATTGGGACCCCTGGGTGCAACAGCAATACAAATAATATATATAATGTGAGTATTGATCAAGGTCCTCCTCTTCCCCTAGTGCTAAAATTAGAAATATGAAATTACAAGAAGCACTAGAATGGATTCCAAATGAATTGAAATAATATCTACAATAATAAACTTCTATTATGTTTTTCAGAAAACTTGTAAAGGTATTTTAATGCTTAGCAAAAGATGCCAAGGCAGATTTAGACCAGCAGCTGAAAGGATGCTATTTTCAGAGGTTCATCAGCCAGCATATAGCAATTCTTTTTCTATCTGTCTCTTACATCACATCAAATTTCTACATCTGTTTTTTTTTAAGGTATATCTGATCTTAAACTGCTGCTAATGCTAATAAACATAGCATTAAGAGTCCATTTCTTGTCTCATATGCACTGATTACACCATAAGTAGCCCACAGCTAAATTCAGGATCCCCAACATGTGGTCCAGGGTGGCCAAGAAAGAGTTTGTAAGGTACTACCCAACTGCTTACCTTGAACTATTCTAGTTCAGCTGTATTCTTCATCCAGTCTTTATCTGCATAGCAGAGACCTTCCCAGAACCGTGAAATTAAATGAGAGGACAATAATCTTGATTATACTCCACTGATATCTATGGAAGTTTTTGCCATTAGCTTCAAATAACATCAGGATTAAAATCCTAACCAGCCAGAGCCCTGGTGTAAAGGGGCAGGTCCCGCTGTATGACATGAAAGCCTGCTCATTCCAGAATCAGAATTGTCCCTTCTGGTGTAGAGTGGGCCAAAGGAATGAGACACTTGGATTTTAAATCTGAACAAAGAAGTTTATTTGTCAACTTTAATTAAAAATTAATATGATATTATAAGTTTGCTGGATCCTGTGTATTTTGTAGGCCCACATTTGTGGAACAGACTATTAACTTTGCAGCTACTGAGGAATCCATTATTTTTATTCCCACTAACATTTTTTTTATTCTGAAAGTATAATTGCAAAGAAGCTTTTCTTTACCTTTAGAAGTTTAAACATTGGCTTTCAAAACAGAGTTACAACCTCAGAGTTACACAAGTGAGAATTGAGTCTACTTTATTGAAAACAGTTAATAAATTCTGATTTCAGACCCTCCTACTTGATTTTCTATAGAGGATCTTCTCAGTGTTTATACACATCATGCTCAACATATGCTTAATAACAAATAATGTGCAACCTACTAGTACTAAAAAAGTAAGTCCAGACATATGCCATTTAATAAGAAGCCATTAAAACTGACTGTCGAATACGAATATCAATCATTTTCCAGCATCTGATCTGCAAAATACCGAGATATGTTTAAAGCAAAAGCAAACTGCTAAGCTTCTTGAGTTTGGCCATGATATATAGCATGAGAGTCCTTGTGAAATCCTCTCTTGCAATTGGTGAAACATTCGCATTTGTGGAGAAGCTGGCAACAGGAAGATGACTATTTTAAGAACAGTAAAATAGTAGCAATGGACCAAGAGGTTTCTTTTCTGTGAGATCTGGATACTAGGCAGAGTGCAGGATATAAAGCCCTTTAGGTCCCCACCTGTCACTGCTGACACATGATATTCTCGGACTTTTCTTTGCTTCCTGATGAGTCTTTCCTCGGATGACAAAGCTGCAATAGGAATAAAGATCAGATCACAGTCATTACCAAATTATTACTGGAAAAATTATTACTGGCAGAATTAGTTACATGGAGTTTTTGATGCACTTTATTTCTTTTTTTTTTATTTTTTGTTTTTTTGATACAGCAACTATTTTAAACCCCACAATTGCTTTTTGGTGTTGTTAGTACTATTTTGCTGGGTTGCACATCATTCTTTTGGCTTCTAATTTGTCAGCCACAACGAAGGGCATAACATTATTATGATTGATTATGCTGTCCCAGTTTCTTTCAAATGACATATTGGCCCATAGCTGAGGACAGTATGTAAATGTATAAATATATATCCAGTTGCAATGCTGCACATATGATCTTTCAAAGGTATGCAGAGACATTTAAGGAGCATCTGAGGTCACTTGGCTTGTTCAGCTTGGAGAAGAGAAGGTTGAGGGGTGACCTCATGGCAGTCTACAACTTCTTCAAGGGGGACAGTGGAGGTGGAGGTGCTGATCTCTCTCTGGGGACCAGTGATAGAACATGAGGAAATGGAATGAAGCTGCATCAGAAGAAGTTCAGATTGGACATTAGGAAAGTGTTCTTCACTGAGAGGGTGCTCAGTCACTGGAACAGTCTTCCCAGGAAAGTGGTCACCACACCAAGCCTGTCAGAGCTCAAGTAGCATCTGGATGATGCTCATACAATTTAGTTTCAGGTAGTCCTGTGAGGAGCAGGGAGTTGGATTTGATGAATTTTGTTCTATGTTATGCTAAGTTATTCTATGAGTGTAAGCAACATGAGCTACAGGAACATTCACCAAAAAGTTACGAGGGGAACTGTAAATTCTCATTTTCTTTCAGTTTTCCTGCAGATGTAATTGCAAGACAATTTCAAGTCAATTAACTGTAAAAATCTGATAAGATATAGCCCTATCTCTCCCATCTGACAAAAGCTGAGGAAGACTATAAGAAGCGAGGTTGATGAATAATGTCCTTTGATGTGCCTTCGTGGTTTAGGGATGTGCTGTGCCATAGAGTTCATATTTCTAATTAGTCAGGAATAGCCTCGAAGTAGGAACTGCGAAGCAATTAACTATGGGCATAAATCTCATTGGGAGTTAAACACAGGCAAGCTTCTGGTGAAATCCAGCCCTTCTTGAAACTGAAAGCAAAACACACCTATTGATTTCAGCAGCACCAGCAGCGTATTGACTGCATCATTTACCAGTTCAGCACCCATTTTGTCCTTGATCTGTTTGATTTTCTCCTCCTTAATGAATTTTCCAGTGTGAAATTCACCTCCCATTTTATGCTAGAAATGTGTCGTGACCAGCAGCCTTTTCAATTCACAAGACCAAAATGCTGAGAGTTTCAGCTGATGGCCTAAATCTGTGGCTAAATTAATCTTGTATCTCCTGCAGTGAGGTGGTGTCATTGCAGTGGAATAACACCAGCCTTGGCTGTGAAGAAACCTTTATTTCTTGTGGCTTTTGGAACTGAAAAAAAAATTAAACCCAAAAGGAACAGGGTGAATTTATGAATGATGTTACCTCCAGTGCATTGCCTGAGAAATCATTCCCTGTGACACTACATAGACTAAGGACTTTGAGATGGGAATAACAAGACTGGTGGGCTTGTGTCATGACTGCATTCAACTAGAAGTTGTCTTCTAGTTGTTGTGTTGATGACAACATCCAGAAAGCCCCTGAATGTTTAAAGGAAAAGTGAAATGTGTTATAGATTTTTCACAGTCTTTACACTAGGAAGAATTATGTGCAACATTAGGCTTAAATCGATTTTCAGTGTTTAAACACTGGCCTGGACAGTGAGTCTGATTATTGTCTGCATTTATTTAAATATCAGTATTGAATGTCTAAGTTCCAATAATTTCCATCTTGGTTTAAAATTTTGTTATGGAAACCTTGTGATTCTGAGAGTTGGACTTACTGAGGAACTTTAAAAAGAAAATAAGTTGGTTTTGTTATTTAAACTGTGATAGTGTTGCTTAAATATTCAGGTTAGAAACGAGTAATAAAAACAGAAACTGAGCCACAGAAAAACCTGGGTGCTGAAAAACACATCTTACAGGAACCATATATCTACATTTATAAAGGACTTAAATTTTCTATGATCCTTTGTTAATAAACTTGGTCTTTGGATGTCTTTTCCACTGGCTTTGTGCAAAACAGGCAAGAAAGGGTCTGAGTTTACCTGGCATTCACAATGAAATGCAAATCCACTCTAGACTAAATGACAGATGCTTTCTCCATCCTCTGTAAAGAAGGTATTTTGGGACAGAATAAATTGCTAAGATGGGGCCTTGGAGGGCTGTCGGTCCTTATCTCCACCCAAAAAACCAATCCTATGGGAGCTGGCACATGTTAAATGAAACAATCAAATCAGGAAAGAAAGACATTTGTCTCATCCTGTGTGGCACTCCTTAAGCCACTATTTACATTCAGGGAAAAAAAAAAATTGTTCACAGCTATTGCATGCCTTTGAGAATGAGGAAGCAAGATAGTTTTATAACTAAACATGTATGACAGACTTCTCATCTAATCCTTCATCTTCTGAGGACCCTCAGTTCTCACTGAGGGCATATGTAGTACAGGAGCGATAGCACCTTGCAAATACATGTAAGAAAGAGTATTTCAGGGGTTGCGAGTTCAACAAAAGCAGTGACAGAACTTTGGTACAGGGATGCCACATATTCTCCCTACTTTGCGGTTACGTTTACTTGCTGAACAAGCCATATTTAATTCATTTTGCTTTCCTCTCTGCAAATCATGATGGAATTAGAATGATAGAAAAGTATAATTTCAGCCTCTATGCTTTGTGTGATGTTCCGCTAATTTGCACTCACTTAATTAAGGTCTGACATGGCTCAGCTATTCTTTACACTTATAGTGGTTGGCCATCTGGGCTTCACTAATAAATAAGCACTTTAATGGCTGAACTACTTAATAAACTTTCAATGAGAGAAGAGGGAAATTAAGTCAATTCTTTCATTATGAAAATAATGAAAATAATGCTGTGCCATCTAATTGCTCCAAAGCAGATGTCACTCAAATTCAGTTAAACTGTTTAATGACCTGTGTGCTTATTACTGATTTGACTGAAGGTTTGACACAGTCAAAGTAAATACAACTGTCTGGTAAGGCTTTAGCTTCTTATATTTCTGCTTTTTGCTATTTCCCAAAATATCAATCTCAATCTGTTCTTTTCTTATGATGCATTACAAATTTGCACTGTCTTGTCTGAAATCAGAGTTAATGCAAAATTGTTAACAAACATGTTTTCCTTATATTCAGTTCCAAATGCGTAGTTTTGGTCTCACAAAGAACGTGTCAAATGATTCAAATGCGATGCAAGCGTGAATGTTTTTGGTTACACAGACAGCAGAGCTCCGCAAGGAAGATCTTTGTTTAGTGATTTAGAATTTGAGGTTTTTTTAGCTACTTATTGGGAGAGATATTAAGGCTGCTTTTTCTCTGTAAACAATTTCTTATAATATGCCAAGTTTTAGAACATGGTAATGAAATCTATACAGAAGTTCTTCTTGGTTTATTAAGAAAAAGGCATGCAATATTCACTGATTATTAAAAAGCTATTCAGCACTTCCATTTTTATAAAGTGATTCCCTCTTCCTTCTCTCCCTTATCCCTCTGACTTTTTTAATTAGCTAATTATCACTTAGCACTTACTACTTACACAGAATTCAGAATGGATTATCTCCATTACAAACTTACACCCATGTTGCAGATTTCATGACCACCTAGGCCTTGCAAGGGGGCTTACCCAGTCTTTCCTGACAGAAAAAAAGAAGGAAGGTCAGCCTGGCTATGTAGTGGTTGAGACTCAAAGAAATTCTACAGATGCTGTGCCTCCCACAACATGTGCACTGTTGCTGTGCCACGTAACTTAACCTCATGGTATTCACCAGCCAAAGCCGTTTTCTTGACCTTGCTACAGGTAGTAAGGTCAGTTACAGTTGGTCAAGGCAAATGTTTGTAGGAAAGGTCTAGGCATAGCTAGTCCTAACTGGGGGTGGGATAAGGACTAGATGTCCTTTTAAAATCTGATTTTCCACTGGATCCTCTGCAAATGCCTATTTATTATAGGCAAACAAAGTTTTTCAGATGAACTAATAATTCCAGTAAACCCTAGTGCTGATGTTCTGGATGGATGGCTTCCTGCTAAGGAGTGAGGAGCCTTCAGACATTCATCTCAGGTCAAAGCTCTCTTGATTTCCAGACTCGATGGGAAGCAGACAACCTGGGAGCTGTGGAGGCCCAAAGCCATCCACATGGTGATGCAGCCCTAGAGCAATAGACCCTGAAAAAAAAGACCCTTCAGAATCTGGTGCTGCCAGGAAGCTGGCAAGCCTCCAGCGGAGCATTGTCTGTCTTCCAGCAGAAGGATTTGAATGGGATGTGTTTCTGCAATGTGTTTGTGTTTAGAGTTAGTTAGCATTTTCCATTTTACTAGCCACTTTTTAGCCTACATTTGCCACATCACAGCTCTTATTTGTGTTGGATCAACAACCCACAGCAGCACTTCTGTTCATTTCTCTATCCTTGAGGGAATATGGGGCTACCTGAAAAGCACTATTCCGCACTCTAATTCTTGAATGTGTCTCTATGTTTTCAAAAATAGCCAAAGGTAATCTTTGAGTAAGAGCTTTGCTACATGGAGTTTGAGACCATTGTAATTGTGGGGGTTTTAACTGGTTGTAAACTCTTTGGACTGAAACTCACCTCATTTGTGCTTTCCCATGTTCAGAAGTCATCCATCTCTGTTAGGAAATATGTATGTTTATCTTCCTATCAATATACTAAAAGGAAACTTGTAATTGTGAGGACTTTACGGTTCAGACACGGCTAAAACTCGTGATGTAGAAAATGTTTTAAGTTGCTCTGGAAAATACAGATATTTAATTTGGAAATATGAAAGAGCATAGCCAAACCCAACTCACTTGACAACCAAATACCAGAGATTTGCTAGAAACCCTTCTGGACATCTAGGACATGCAACAAAATCAAAAGCAACAAATCCAGTGACTCCATCACTGTATAACATTTTCCCTCATTTTGTCACCTCTGTGATTATGGTCATTGGCTGCAATTCACAAGCTTTTTTGGAAGGTGAATCACAAGCACATAAAATGTAATGTTCTCTTTTCCTCCATCTCTTCTGCTTTCTCTATTTTGTAGAGTGACCTTCTCCTAGGTTTAGCCAATATGACCCTGCTGGATTATTTTAGGACACAGAAGCACCTCATGACAGTTGGTTTTCTTTCTGTGGTTGCTTTCTCCTTACGTATACTCATCTGGGGAAATCTCACTCTGCTTACTCCAGAGTTCAATGTAACAAGAGTCTTTTCCTAGGGCAATGCTACCACCTTTTTAAAAAAGATGATGCTCTCTGCACTAAATGCAGATGGGGTATTTCATAGGACAAGCTAAATGTGTCTTGCCAGTGCTCTGAGCTGAATAAAATCCATGTGGGCATGGTTAGTACAGTTCTAAGCTTGGTCTGATCATTCCCTGTCCTAACTTATTCCTGTGGTATTTGATGAGTTCAGAGTCAGAGTGAGGTATAGCCTGTGAAGCACTGTAAAACATAGTGTTTCTTCAGCCTAGAAGAGAAAAGTTGATGTTATCCAAGAATATTCTCTCTCGAATGAACAGAGATAGTTCTGAAACTTGAACAAATCTCCAAACATCCCTCAGTGCAATAGATTTTAAGAACCAATCAGGATTTAAAACAGAAAATTAGTACAAACACTTTGTGGTACACTACACAAGGCTGGCCCTCTCTAGTTGGTCTTTCTAGCTGTGGTTGTATTTCACTAACCATCAGCAAATCCAGTTTAAGAAGTTATCTCCACCATTTCTGTTACTTATTCTCACTCCTTCTTAGTTCTGGTAACCCAACTTTTTGTGTGACTGTTCCAAGAGCTGTACTTGTGGAATATAACATAGACTGAAGTGATCACTTCTTAACATTTCTTTTCAAAGATTCTTTATTTTTTAAGCCAAGCTATTTCAAAATTATTTGGAGGATTGTCATGCTCAAATCCAGAGGCAATGATAAACTTCTGGAGAAGGGTTGAAGGACAACACAGCTGGGTACAAATATAAATCTGGAAGTGGATTTGCTGCCAATAAAATAGCAGCTTGTGTGGAGAGAAAGCTGCTTCTCTCTAGATAGTAATTCACTGCAATTTAAAAAGTGAAAATTCTCAGTTAAGCTCTATTTTATCAGGTTTTGATAGGGAATTTTTCAAAACTCAGAAGGAATTTGCAGAACAGGACAATAAGGAAGAGCTGCCAAGCTCTTAATGGCCCCTTGAAGCAAGAAATAATCCAGCAGGTTCTGCTGATGAATGAACTCAAGACTTATTAAAGATGAAACCTCTTTTTCTGCATACTGTCGAGCATAAACACTTGCATTCCCACAATCTCAAAATAACCTGTGGATGGTACAGCACTTGCAGCAAGCCAATCAGAACAGGTTATATGACCTCCTGCTCTTCTAGAGCACGACCAAGATGGTCCTAATCCCTTCTCTCTGAACATTTTCTCCTTTTTATTTAATAGTTCAATATATGATCCCTTCCAGCTTAGGCCATTCTATGATTCTATGATATGCATGCATAGTACTAAACTCCTGATTGAACTTAGTTGTAAAATATTTGTATTCCTGCCTGCAGGTCACCATCTGAAAACAAATGTTTTCTCTGAGATTCAGTATCAGGATGTTTAAAGAGTCTCTAGCACAGCTTTGCTTTTGGCCTATAAGAGGACTTTCTTAGCCTATTCTCATGGCAGAGATGCTCCAACCCTATGATCATCTTTGTGGCCCTCCTCTGGACTTGCTCCAACAGGTCTATGGGTTGTTTGTGTCCAGGGCCTCAAAAGCCAGATAAAGTACTGCAGGTGGGGCCTCATGAGAGCAGAGTAGAGGGGCAAAATCACCTCCCTTGACCTGCTGGCCATGCTTCTTTTGATGCACTCCAGGATGTGATTGGCTTTGTGGGCTGCGAGTGCACGTGGCTGGCTCATATTCAGTTTTTCATCCACCAACACCGTGAAGCCCTTCTCTGAAGGACTGCTCTCAATTGACTCATTAGCCAGCCTGTATTTGTGCTTGGGATTGACTCAACCCATGTGCAAGACCTTGCACTTGGCTTTATTGCACTTCATGAAGTTTGCATGTGCCCACCCCTCAAGCCCACAGCAGTCCCTCTGGATGGCATCCAGTCCACTGTGAATGGCAAAACTTTCTGGCAGCAAGAAGAGGCAAATCTGAGCTTTTTCCAGGAGCTATGGATAGCCAGCCATTAGTACTATTTCTCCTTTGATGGCACCTGGCAGGAGAGAGCTTCACAGGTTTCTTAATAGGTAGCTTAAGTCCTAAGATAGTAATACTGCCAAAATGAATGGTTGCTCCCTGCATCTACATAGTTTCGATATCTTTTCCCTCCTTTTTTCTCTCCTTTCAAAGACGAGTTTTGAGCTACAATAAGGAGCTGATAAGCCAGATCATGCAATTCCACTACTACCAGCATAAAGGAGGGATTGGGAACTTATCATCAGAGACACATGTAGGACACATCTTTTTGGGGGCATGATGGATTTGCTGGGACTGAAGTGATT
This sequence comes from Apaloderma vittatum, assembly GCF_000703405.1. Lineage (NCBI taxonomy): Eukaryota > Metazoa > Chordata > Aves > Trogoniformes > Trogonidae > Apaloderma > Apaloderma vittatum. The sequence continues at coordinate 30,892 of NW_009723163.1, forward strand.
TATGAAGTTCCATCTTCAGAAAGAGTTGTGTCTGTGCAAAGCTTGCTAACACACAGGGCCTTCCATGGAGATGTTAGAGAGGGCAGCAATCCTTATCAGGATCCAGTGGTGCTATTTCAGGATATCGGTGGTGGTGTCTGAGAGCAAAGCAGCAAGCTGGATTCACAGAATGTGGATGAAATTGGGAGGACCTACTATCTAACATTAAGTATCAGCTAAGCACTACCAGTGTGGGATCCTTGAACCCACACTACCCTTCCTGGACTGGGAAGTGGCTGCTACACTTCCACAAAATCAAGTAGACCAGCATTTCAGAATGCAATCAGGTAAATCAGACACAGAGGCAGTTCCACAGAGCTTGGTATCAAGCCAGGGCTGTCAGCTCCTCTCGCACTCAGGTGCACCAATTCCATTCGGGTTCTTTGTTACAGATGAAGCAATATGTAATGAATTTCTGCAGGAGCGCTAAACCTATCAAATATATGCACACAAGATCCCTTTTCTCTAAACAGTGTAATGTAGGGGATAGCTTATCTATTATTCTGTTAGAGGAATTCTTTTCTGTGTATCACACCAACACAAAATAAACTAGAGGGTTTGAGATGGAGCGATTTCTTTCTCTGCTGGAAAGAATGGAGCTCTAGCCTTTCGCTAAAGAAATAACTTTAATAGTTCTTTTACCTGTACTGGTGTAATAACTACACTTACTTTCTGATTATGGTTTTGGTTACTTTGCTGCTCTAAGATGAACCACCACAATCATGAAAGCTTTGCTGTGTGTTCACATGAAGTTTTGCTTTTAAGGCCAAATATCTAATTAACAATCAGCTGGAGCAGTCGGAAATCAAGAGTAAATCTTTGCTATAAAATGCAATACATTTAGGTCTTCATTCCAATATCTAGAAAGAGCCATACACTGGGGAATCTGATTTGCATGAGGAGTCCAACCTATCTGTAAGGAAACTGCTTTGAAATTGCCATAATTACACAAGGGATGAATAAAGCTCTCTGAGTTTAAGGGAGCAACAAGATGACTCCTTTCCATAATTCCAAAGATAAACTGTTAAAGAGAGCAATCACTCATAAGCAAAGAAGGGCTATGTCAGTCTCAACTCAAATTCTAAGACTGCTGGCATAAGAAGGTGTTGAACTTACTTGAAAATGAAAACCAGCACCGGATACATTGGGCAAACATTCAAAAACTGATTCATGCCTCACTTGGATGTGCACAAAAATCCACAAAATGAAGGTTAAAAAATCCAGTTCTTAGCTGCTTTTCACACCCACACAGCATGATGCACAATATCAAGACTGGTGTATAATCTCAGAAGGTAGAAGTTTTTTCTATTTCTTTTAGAAGTGTTAAGTGATGAAATTTAACGAGACTTCTTTCTCTCCATTTGAAATAGTTTTCTTGTTATATTTTTAACAAAGAGGAAAGGTCTATTTCATATGTTGTGCATGATGCCCTGTTGCTTTGAGTCTCCTTCCTTAGGAATAATTCACCAGTGTTTCAGAGCTGTGAATGAAATCTTCTAACAAAGTCATAGGGCAAACCACATGCCAGCTTTTCAAAAGACAAGCTAAACAGTTCTCAGAAAAAGCCCTTTTGAAAATCTAGGTACTTTCTCAAGTGGGAGATCAGCAATATTTGAGGCCTTGACCTGTACCTAAGAAAGGCAAATAAATCTCCTGTAGTCAGTGGACTTGAAATGGAATGACTCCTCTTCCATGAAAATGGGCATGATCAGCTGGCCTGCAGCTGCTTTGCAAGTTTATTAATTATATTGTTATCCTGACATCCTTTCTTTCACCTCCCCAGCACTCATCTCTTTCATTTATGTGTTGCACCTGATCATAAACATGTACAATCTGCAGCAAAGACTATCTATATATGCCGGTCTGTGAGAGGCGTAACACACGATTCCCTGGTTGTGGTCCCTGGCTTGACTGACTTAAAAATATTATGTATTAGTCAGATATTTTCTGTCCATAGAGGTCAAAGGCAAATGCTTCAGATGCACTTCTAACAAGATAACATGATTGCTCAGGCTGAGATCTTACTCTTTTAAGTAAATTACAATGAAGTATGGTTGCTATTGTGATTTTCTAAAGGCATTTTTTTCTGACTAATCCTTGTTCCCTTTCCACTTGTTGTGTCAGGATTCATGTCTTCATTCCTGTTCTGTGTTGGAATCTCACTTGATGTTTTCAACTAAGTCTGAAGTATGACCACAGTGAATTAAAATGCTCCTCTACCACGATGCTGATGCTGATTAAAAAAAAACAAACCAAAAGCAAGTAAATATCTTACTTCCCAAACAATATTATATGTAACACACTTTTTAATCAGAGCTGTTACTGTTATAAGCTGTTACGTGTCAGATATTGGCAATATCCCCAGATACTGAGGAATAGTTTCACCTGATTACTTGTTTCATTCATCTGTTCTGAATGAACATCGACATTTACTGGTATACCTTCAAGATCTCATTCAGGTTCACAAAGCCCTTTGTATCTCATGTGGCTGGAAAACATAATAGCTGAATAAATGGACTGGACTGCCCAGATGATAGCTACTGCCGTAAGAAATACTGCATCAGGGTTTGTCTTTGGGTTTTACCTAAGTGGATATATGGCTAGCCAAACGAATGAGCCTATAGCAAAACTTAAAAAAATCATAGTCTGGTTGGACAGCACTGCGTAAGGAGTCACAAAAGGCTTACTGGAACTGTATCTACACTTGTCCCCCCCCCCTCCCCTCGCCGACTTTCCAATCACCATCCTCAATTTGTGTATCTTTAAAGCTGGTTTCTCTTTGTAAGCATCTTGATACAACCAGAACAATAATGGTAAACAAGAAAAGCTTAAACATCCTTCAGATATATGAAAAAGAGATTCCCATTACAGAATAAGGGGAAAAGCAAAAGGCTCATGCTAGAGGGTTTGTCATGAAGATCTTTGTATGTAAAGCACTTATTAAATAACTGCAAATAGTAATAAAATCCAGATTAAGAGAAATCTGTTGAGAATTTCCCAATTCCTTTTTTTACACATTTATAAATTAAATAATATTTTCTTTCAGTGAGTACATACATCTTTGGGGCTACAGTAATTCCAGTACCATTTAAAAAAGAGATGTGATAATCATTTGCTCAATTATTTGAAGCCCTTTTCTTCCACTTGTGTGTAGCTTAGTGCTAGATGAGTTATAGATAACAGTGCCACTGCCTGAAGTGCAGCTGGGTAGAAGTGGCAAAAGATTGTTTAATTTCTAAGAGGTTAATTTAGCCTTTATATCTATTACTACTGATCCCATCTGTTACAGCACCTAGTTCTCTACTGTCTTCTAAAAAAAAATAAGCTTATCAACATTCAGACAATGTCAACTGACAATTGTTTTCCTCTTCTCCCTGTGCAAAGATTAGACATGCAATTTTTTAACCAAGGAAATTGGCTAAAAGTAAATTTTTAACCAAAAAGAAACTTCTTTTACAACCAAATAAACTCTAGAAGTCAGCATAGATTGAAAAGGAGGAATTGGGTGAGTGCCACCCGGCATTACGCATGCTTGTCCATACGTGTTTTTCACCTGTGCAGACACAGCTACAGTAAACTGTGATTTAATCTGCTGCTTCTATTTTGAATTTGTCAGCATTTTCCTTTTAATCAGATTCACCGTTGCATTTTTTAGTATCCAACCTTCATTCATGAGTTTGAGGAAAAACAGGAGAGTACTGGTATGTTCTCTGAAAAATGAGTGTTTTGCACTGAGGAGGTGCCAGTTCTTTTAGGATCTCAGAAAGGAAGGCAGCAACACGCAAAGCAGGTTAGATGATTTATTAAGAATGGAAAATAGAGAAAAGGGGACAGCTCTTGAAGCTGGGAAGCGCAGGTGTTCCAGAATAGGATGAGCTCCGCCCTGTGGGTCACAGCACACTGCATGCGGTTCTCATGGATGCTGGGGTTCACCACCTCAGTGTTCACTGGCACGCGGAGGTACAGACTCCTCAGTCACTGACAGCTGTCAGGTTTGGGACCTGGACTCAGCTTTGACGAGTCCTTTGGACAGCATGCTCCAATACTTTTGTCTCAATAAAGGCAAGCTTCCCAGAGAGATGCATGTATTATTTGAAGTGCCTAAGATATGGTGCTATACATATAATTAGGATTGAATACATATTGAATACATGCAGATAAGCTACTTACACTTTTTATCATGTGTACTTTTATCAGTTATGCTACTGTATAAAGCAGCTGCATGTTATCCATGGTGCAGAGGCATACACGTGAGTAACCTTGCTCTGCTGGTAATGGCTCTCAGGGTATTCAGAGCAAAGCTGTGTACGTGAGAAGGCAGCAAGCATACAGATCTCTAACTCCTCATACAGTAGTCCTCCAGCTGGCTCATTACTGATGGAAAAGACCAAATGAAGAAGTTCTGAATGAATATTAGTGACATTTCTCACCACCTGTTATGTTCAAGATAGCCTCATAGATCCCAAAGAAATCACAGTTTCCAAGCAATGGTGTTTCTGTGCTGACATAGACAGTTAGAATTCAATTTCAGCAAAATGAAAAAAAAAAAGGGAAATCCAAGACTGGTTGAACTCAATTGAGAACCCAAATATATCGATTATGAGGAGAAATGGAACGCTACAACAAGACAAGTTTTTTCAATAAGTAAAAAAGCACTTCTCAATACAGTGCCTCTTCTGAGGTCTGTCTGCTCTATTTGAGCAAGTAGTTTCATCATGCTTTTCATCAGATTAAGTATTTACTATTTGATTGAAGTTTCAGACCAGAATTCTTTACAAAGCTGAACTGCCAAAAGCAGAATACATCACTGTCACATTTTGCCTTGTGTCAGTTTCAGTCAGAATTGATTTCCAATTCGGATTTTCTTTGCTACATGTGCTTGACAGGACTATTTGGTCCAGCTCTACGCTTTCCAGACACATATTAGCTGATGACCTCAATGTTTAAAATTAAGGTTGTGTACCTTTGCCATAGCCACTGAGAAAAGAGTTAAGGATTCCCTGCCCCATGGCATCAGATCAGCCACCTCTTTACCCAGACTGAAAAGTAGGCCAAAGACCTTCACATTTTTCCAAGCCTTACCATAAGAGCTAGATGAGCTTTGAATACTATTGCTATTTTTACAATGCCTTGGTAAGCTTGCTGTGAAAAGGTACGCTTAAAAGGTGTTGTTGTGTAACACGTTCTTTGCCAGAAAAAATGATCTGATGTGAGCAGGCCCTGGCACTTGGTGAAGTGCAAGAATGCATCTAGCTAATGAAGAATATTGTGATTTTGCCAACTTTTTTTTTATATATATATATTCAGTTTTTAAAGGAAAATCAAACAGACCTCTGTCCGTAAATTCTGGAAACAGAGGAATTAAACTTGTTTAGAAACATAATTATGAAATACTAGTCCAGTTAATCAGTGACACACAGGCTGCAATAATATTCAAAAGGTTGTTCATTATCAAATCATGTAGCTCATGGCAGTTAACAGATTTCTATCAAGATTTTCAAGCTACAATATCTGATTTTTAGAAGTGCACTGATAAATATTTCAGGAGCACTCCTCATTCCTAACTGTCCTTTTGTGTGTAACTTCTGACCTTTCCCATCCCTTCAAATGAAGCTTTTCAAGCTTTCTTTATTGCTTCTTGTTCCTTCAAGAAGGACCTAAATTGTTTTACCCTCAACAAAACACAGCAAATAGTGGAAGCATAAAGTAGTCATCTCCCTTTAAGACAGCTGTGGCTTTATGAGCAGCGATACCTTAGCCCATCACTACATGTACCACGGTACCTATGAATGATGAAAAACCAAAGGGCAGCTTGTCAAGATGATCTTTGACATCTCTTTTATACTGTGGGTTTATGTCAAACTCCATCACTGCAACTACTTTGTTTTTTTTTTAAGGGATTTTGCGCCTTTAGCATAGTAAATGGTGAAAGGAAAACAGAATCTTTTGAGACAGAGTATCTTGAGAACGTGTGCCAGAATAATAACATTAAATTGCTGCTGTCTAGTGCAAGCCCCTTACCCACCTCGATGTTAAAAAGCTCCTCTGGTAACACACATCCCGCCTGTGACTGACTGTATTTGGCATTTCAGAGGGGCTCTCAGTTGCTTAAGTGGGTCATTTGTAGACAGAAGAAGAAAGAAAAAAAGTCCACGCTTAAATCTGTCTGCTCAGCAGTTTTCAGTGCTCAATTCTGCTATTCTTGTAGTCACAAAATCCAAGCAGCATTTCTAAACTTCAGTCATTCAGAGAATTCATTTCAGCAAAATAACACCTCCAGAATTCAAACCTACCTGATAGCCAGTCTTCAAAATTACAGTTAAATACAGACACAGTTATAAAGATGTAGCTTATACTTCACAAAAGTATTTTTTTTAACAGTGGTAGTCTACAGGCTGCACACACACAGGACAAGTGAAGGAACAAATTTATGCTCAAAGCTTTGCATGGAATAGGAGTTACAAGAGAAGTTAATTTTCTCCTCTCTGGCACACATGCCCACATTAAGCATATTTCTTCCCATTTTACTTGCAAAAATGGAAATAAACCAAGTATCTACTAAATAAAGATTTTTTCCTAGCCTTTCAAATTTCTTGTTTTACGCAGACAAATTATAACATGGCAGTTTTACAGAGGTACCCTCTTTATGCATGTACTGAAGTTGTAGTAGAAGGCAAGAAGGAAAGACATTACAGCATTCTTCTGGGGTGAAGTCCATCCACAGCTTTACAACACATACAAACACATTAATTATAGCACAATTCTGCTCCACATTGTGCAAGCACTTTGGATCTGGGAATCCTTCATCAAACTATAGTTCTTGCTAGGAATTTCATGTACAGGAAATGCTGTGAACAGGAGCTGCAGCAAACTATCTCATAAAGACTCTATTACTACTTCTTGCCTTTGCTGCTGTCCTCTGAAACTTTCCTTCTCTCTTCATCTTCTTATGAATTTGCTTTAAGTTCTTAATATTCACTGTTTGGTACACTTGGAATAATGCTTATTTGAAGTAAATCCTTATTTGAATTTTTTTCTCTCCTCCACTGAAGAAAATTTTCAGCAGTGCTCCCATTCCATCTGGAGAATATACAGAATCACAGAATCCTTAAGGTTATGTTTGCTTAATTTTTTCACTTCATTAAAATATTGAGCCTTGCCCCTTATTGCAGTGTCTGGTTACCTGCCAGTTTCACGTATTAATGCAATAGTTTTGGCACAAAAGTGTCCTGATGGGAATAAATTCTTGTCAATATAAAACACTGTGGTACTGAAGAGCTAAGCACTCACCCCTGTTAACAAAATTAAACTCTTTCTTCTGCTGCAAACCTCAGCCTGTTAGCCTGTGGGCTCTACCATGTTTTTGCAATCCTACTTCCTGCTGCTCAGTAGCTAAAGGATTAGTATTAAGGAAAATATTTCCAAGTCTTGTCTGTAAATCTCTGGATCCCGTAACAGTAAAAGCTGATGAGAAAGTTTAATCAACACTGAACAGCAGGTCACCTACAAGGCCTGCCTCCTGGTTTCTGCAATATGTTATTTATTTACATTCTGGTTTTCCAACTGAAGCTTTAAGAGAGCATGAGGCATATGGAAGCTTAAATTGAACTGATTTTGGAGAGACTTTGAATGTTAAGTTTTTTAAGCCCTTGAAACAAGGACTTCAAGAAGCCAAATAATACAGGTGCCTCTGAAAACATTATTGCACATTTATTTTATATGCTTTTTTAATATTATTTTTAAAAACTTTTTTTAAAGTTACAATTTTACCACTTTTATGCACTTACCTGTAGTTGGAGGGGAGGATAGGTTCACGCTCCTTTACTGTTGAAGTTTGATAATTTTCCCTTACAGCTCCTACTTTACAATCAGATATTCTTTGTCCTTGCTAGTGGTAATTTTGCTGTGTGCTACATTCTCCACATTCTCCACAGACCTGCCATTTAGCTCATACTTCTAGTAAGAAATTGATGTTTTGATGCAGTTACTTTGTGTGCTGCGGTGTATGTGGATGGAGGAAGAAGATGAGGCACCAGGAAGGCACGTCTGAAGTTTTCCTTGGGTCTGAGTGTACCAATGTTAACCTGATCTACTAGGGGTTAAACTTCTGAATGTCTTTCAATCCATTACAATCTATTACTATAATTTTAAAAAAGGGTTAAAACAGACATTTGACCTTTTATTAACATTTTAGAAACTTAAATCACACACCTGGTCACGAAAGTGACCAAGGGAAATGTGACTTCTGTTTCTATGAAGGAGGTTGCTGGCAAGAGCTGAAAGTCATTGCTACCCGAGATGCTGAGCCATCAGAAACGGGAGTTTGTGGGTGCTGCAAGTTCAGGACACAGCAATCTCGAGGTTTCCCTCCGTTGGTCAGTTATTCTCAGGTCTCGGCGCTGACCAAGTTCCATCTCAGCGACTTCCATTGCTCCACGTAAAGGCTACCAAGGAGACACAGACATTTTCAACTGTCTATGCACTAACTCCTATCCACAAAGTGATGTTTAGTATTGCCAAATGCATAATTTATCATTACTAATTAAAATTATATTTAGGAATGGAATTAAACATGTACATTTCAGTCCAACAAACTATACAAACATTCATTTGGAGAACTTTGCTGGGTGAGAGCTACTGATGACAAATTTTTCCATGTCTTATGCACAAGGAACTAAAAGTCAAGTACAAGAAAAACTGAATACTTGGAAAAATCTTTATTAAGCATTTTAATACAATATTCAACAGTAAAAAAATAAAGTGATGTATATGCAGAGTTTTCTGGCAGGGATCTCAGACAAAGTATGTAATGAAATTGACTTAGTTTAAACCCAAGTTCAAAACATATTCTTATTTATTACTTTACAAAGAATTAATTAGAAAAAATGTACAATACCAACATCAGAGTTATAAACAAAAATCCAAAAATAAAAACATTTCCTTCCAATACTTTTGTACACTATATACAAGAAAATAAAAAGAAATTGCTTTCAGTTTAACCCCAAACTTCTGAAATCATTTGGATATAGCCAGTGTCTGAAGTTTTATACTATTCATTTAATAACTTGTTATAACTATTTTTTGGATTTGCATTTATTCACAGATTCAGGCAAGCTTTCATAAGCCAGTACTTCTCTTATGTAAACTGCTTGTTCAATTTCAAAGTAGTTTTCTTTCATACTTTTTAAAGGAATATTGGTTCTTCCTATTCCAATCAACAAAGAATAATCTCCTGGTTTATGACATATAAACAGTAAGATTTTTTCAGAGTACCAGAAAAGTATCACATCTAGACGAAAATTTAAATGACAAATTGCATCACAGCCCTGAGAAATGTCATCTAATACCAAAATAATAATCTACTTACAAGCACTCCATGTTGTTTCTGAACTTTCTTAAAAAGCATTTGTTATAAACGTTAAGTAATTTTATCTGATGAAAAGCATTTAATTTAACAAGGGTTTATACATTAATTATCCATGAACAAACATGCCCTAAATTTATCCTACAGACTGCTGAATGCAATGTAAAACCACTGAGTGATTTTTCTAGTCCAGCCATATTTTCAAACTGTGATATCACTAGATCAGTTCTGCATCTCTAAATTTAGTCATACAATCCGATTATGTAAGACAGAGATGGCAGATCTGGGCAGTGTAATCTTACAGTAAATTTAGCCAGATATGTAAGAGCCTTTGAAAACAGAGACCCAGCTAATAAGCACACTAACAATTTTGGTACCCAACAGGACCTCCTTAAAAATCATAATGATCTACAGAATGTAAATACTCATTTTACAATCTTGAACTTCCTTACTTTCATGGCTTGACTTCAGTTTCAGTAATGATCATTACATGGTCACATTTGTAGCTCCATCAAAATCTGACTGGGACACAGCAGTTACCTTAGCACGATTAAAAGGAAGAGTTTTGTCTAAATGTACGTATCGGTGCAAAATCAAAGGGGTATCTGAAACCAGACAAACCTCTCTGTCAAACTGGCAGAGAGCAGGAACACGTGCTTGCACAAAGTAGTCCGAGAGAAAGTTTACTGCAGAGCATCTTTTCCCTATCTCTACTGACATGGTTAATTTTAATACAGAAATTAACAACGCAGCACCATTCTGACTGTATTTTCGGAGTAAAACTCACCAGTTTAGAGTAACCTCATCACTGTCTTTTTGAAGGACACATGGATATTAGATTGCTTCCATCAGCCTGAGCCAAGCAGCCTCCAGTGAAAAGCTTAGCACCTCGGCTTGCACGCCAGGAAAGTAGTGAATCTATCAAAGCATATCTTACTTTCACACTAATATACAAACTAAAACGTCATATACACAGATTGAAACGATTGAAACTAAGAAACGAAAAAAGAATTTCTTTTATACAGTCTCTGATCCTAAAACCCCTCAAAATTGCATTCTTACTGGATTACTTCTTTTTAGCAACACATCGCTATATATCTTCAGCAACTGTAGTGTCAAAAATTTGGTAACAAACTTGATGTTTCGTCACATCTCTGACATTATATGACCGGATGAAGCATTCCAGCCACGGCAAGTCATCTACAAACGGAACACAAATTATTATTTACTACTCATTTCTAACTTTTATATAGTATGTAACTTAATGTTAATAGCGAGAAAGAAAAATTTACTGATTTTGAAATCCCAGTCTGTAGCTTAAAGTTTCCCACATGATCCAGAAAGATGTTCAGTGAGCATCCTCCAAGCCTCGTTATCCTCACCCCAGCACATGGGACCAGTAGCTGTACCGCCACACAGCACATACAAAGACTTTCCAATCAAAAAATCTCATCTCCACGTGTCTCCATGAGACAATTTCATTGGTCTCAAAGAAAAAGTCTTTTACAGTCTTTATAACAGGGTCTCTTAAAGAGGTCTCTTTAACAAGACTGCTAAGGGCTCCATTGTGGTTGCCAGTGGTCACTGGGAGCCATGTACCCTGAGGGAGTACTCTGGGGAGGCCGGAGCTGTGGCAGACACATAAAGCTACCTCGGATGTGTGTTAATTTAGGCAGAGCTATTTCTGCTGCAACAATCAGTGCACAAAAACCCCCGTGACTGGATTTGCATTAAGTTTTTGCTCAGTGTCCTCAGATGTTTCCTGTAGAAAGGTATGCTCTAAATCAGCATGTGCATTCAAAAGTAGAATCTCACCCAAAGCATGTGCCATACGCTGAATTCCCTTTCAGTTTTGCCCATACATGAGTTGAATTCTAAGACTCTGCGTATGCAATAGCAGATTGAAAGGCTCTCTCCCTTCCCACCCCACATTTAAAATAATGGCAAACCAACCTAATTTTCTTCCTGAAGGGCAAAGCATATCCATGGCTATCTGCATCTTTTGCTGAAGAAAATCATTAGTTAAAATTTCAGAGGCAGGAATTTGGAAAAACTTTTCCTGGAAGAGAACAAAGTAGTATGAGGTATTTGAAGAGGGGTAAAAAAAATGATTACCCAGAACCATGACTGCATATTTCTTTTGTCATTTAAGCAATTCAAAATTATACAGATAGGTCACACAACAGAAGAACAATATTATTTCTAAAACTGTTCAGATATAGAAAAACAACAAACTGAAAAACTGAATAGTCTGTATTTCAGTTCCCCTGAACACGGGGACTACAGACACCCAGAAAGCACACGTGCAGGTTTGTATATGTAACTGGCAGATATTTCACACAAACTTTTATGAGGAGACAACGTTATGGCCAGAGAGGATGGTCAGACCTCTCCAACAGTCCCCAAGGACTGCAGTGGGCAGAATGTTTCGATAGGAAAAAAATCACTGGCAAAACAGGTGGCACTGCAACCTGGCTTCAAACAAGCAGAACTCCCTTAGTTGAGTTTCATTTTTTGATAGTTTTAGAAAACATGGAGAAAGGCTTACATCATGGGATACATTTCTGAATGGAGGTGCAAAATAAAAGAGACACTGGAATCTTAAACACTCTCCATGTATTTTTAAACCATACACAGTAAACACAACTGACAAAGCTCCCATTTTATTTTTTCCAAGTTTGTTACCCGATTTTGTATCTCTAAAGGCTCATCATCTTACACCTTCTCAAAGTGAGACAAAGTTTTTGATGGCAATTTCTCCTTTTTCTTAAAAGATACAAATACAGAATCGTCTGCCTTTGTGTAACTTCTGTATGACATGTTGAAAGGAAGTGATCAGAATTCAGTGGGTGATCCAGCATCAAAACAGACACAGGCAACTATTCTTTCCTCTCACTCTTACAATTCTTCTCCTGACTATAAATTTTTTCAAGTTTTTCCTGCAATGACTTTGACGAGAGGAAAGAACTAAGAGTGTTCCTATGGAAGTATGACTGCAAGCTAGTGTAAAGTTGCACTTCAAAGTATCCCAGTTTCTTCTCAGGTGGTGCTGAAGGACTGAGTTTCAGCTTGGAAGGTATTGCCTTATCTTTGAAGTACCACCAGCAAAAAAAGCAGCTGGCACTTAAGAAATTGTGGGGTTTTTTCTCTGCCGCTAAGCTGTAGTACTCAGCACTATCTGATAAGAGTCTGAAATACCCTGAAGTAGAGATTTTTGGAATTCTGCATCAAGAGATGGTTTAAAATCTTTCCCTCCCCCTTCATTTTGCAGTGCAGTTTCTTGCTATAAAAAGAAAACAGGACAGCAGAAGGAAAAGTCCACTAGCTGAAAAGAGGATTGCAGTCTTTGACCTCCTTTGCTGCTGATACACTGTGTATTTCAAGAAAACACATAATTCCCAATATTATTTTTACCTACAGACTTAAACAAGGAAAAGAATTCTCTTCAAAGTCATTTAGCACAATGGGGAAAACCATGCAGGTATATACCCATTTAATAGCATATGGGGCGGGGGGCAGAAAAATGCCACTAAATTGTTTCTCAGACCAATTGTGAACAAAGTTGTGACTCTGAAGTGCCACTGCTATTTTGCACTTGTATAGACAGACTACTCCAGATGTGTAATGTTAGATCCTGATATTCCCAGCTATGAATTGCTGGAAAAGGAAAACATACAAATGCACTTAAGAAGAACAAAAGGTACAATGTAATACTAATCTATTTTAGATAATAATTCTCCACTTTACCAAGTTCTTCTCACTTTTTTATTTTGCCCATTTCAAAATTATTGACATACCATCTCAAAAATTAAGGTAGGAACTAAAGTGGGTGTGTGCATGTATGTGTAAAATCCAAACAAACAAAAAATCCCAAAAGGTAAAACAAAAGGAAAAACCCCACAAAGTACATTAGCAACAGATATTTCTACTGTACGCAAAAACACGTGTAAAGGAATAAATTTGCTAAGGAGGATGCTAGACATAAACAACTCATCTTCAGTCCTAAATTGGGAGATGTAGGAAGCAATGACCAGCTCTTGTCACAAGTCCTTCACCTTCAGCATCACAAAAAATTCTTACTCAAACCATCTTTGTGCATTAAACTGCTCATCGAATAATAAAGCTTCTGAATTAGAGAAAAAGGAAAGAAATTATACTAACACAAGTATAACACAAGTGCCCTAAGAGGTTTCTGTAGGGGAATGTCCTAAGTCAGGTGATTTTGAGACTTTTCATTAGTGATATGTTCTATGGAATAGAAAATAGGGCTGCGATGTTTACAGCAAAACCAAGCTGAGGAAACTGCAAGTACACAGAAGTAAAGAATTTGAATTATTTTTTGACAAATTTGAGAGTTAGTAGGACCAAAAAAAAGCCAACCCCCTCCAATTTCCACCAGATACATATATAAAATACTGTTTTTAAACAACTGCTGAAACAAAGAGTGAGGATTAATTTCTTAAAGCCGATATTCTACATTCGACATGAATGAATAAGCAAGAAATCAAGTGATTGCCATACTGGTTTATAAGTATAGAAGCATTATTTGGCAAAGCCTCATGCTGGGGTACTTTTTAACTTAAATGAAGACGTGCACCACCTGGGAAGAATCCAGAAGAACAAAAGTGCGTATGGGAAGAGTTTGCAGAGAACTCTGATATGGAAGAAAAAAATCTCTGATATGAAAAAAAAAACCCCAAAACCAAAAACCCCCTCTTAAATGGAAGAAGATAGAATGAAGGGTGTTTTTTCAGCCTTCAGAAGGTAAAATCGTTATGCAGTGTGTAGTGACACGAAAACTATCTGCTTTTTGGTGCCTCAGGTAGCAGAAATAGTCTTGTTTCAGAGAAAACTGAAGGTAAGCTAATTCTATGGTGGGTAAAGTAGTTGAATAAACTGCTTCTGAAATCAAAGACAAATATCTCTGTAGCTATAGCTGAGTCCTGCCTAGGTTCAGGGGAAGGCAGGCCTGTTCTATTTCACAGTCATAGGAAATAAAAATCAAAAATTACTGAATGGCTAGATTCTACCAAAAGTTCAAAATAAGAGGTAATGCGATTTTGAATCCAGAAGTTAACTGCATAAATCCTGAAATGCTCTCATCGTTCACACAGCATTCAGGCTGCATAGTTTAACATTCAGTCATGGAAATGTAAAAAAAATTATCTACGGAAATATCAAATAACCTATTTACAAGATTGAGCTATGTCTTTATGCTTTGTTATTCTAGACTCCGATATTTTATTGAAAAATTATTAACATTACGTTCTGTGCATCTTCACCAATGGATAGTATTAATAAAGTCACAGCACTTGTAACTGTCCCAGCAAAACACTGCAGGTAACATAAAATGAATATTTCTGTACATTCATTTGCTATTTTAAAACCGAATAAATTCCAAGCCCACATAACCTGTACAGTCTATCTTTACCTAGATTTACTTACATCATCAAAAAGGTATGCATCTAGTGCTCCTGTTCCATCATCCAGTGTAAACTTCATAACAAAAACATACCGGAGCAGCTCAATACCTAAAACTGAAGAAAGAAAAAATTAATCTGTTTCTTAGAGTAAATATGTAAGCCATACCGTAACAACTCAAGCTGACAATATCCCTCTTTTAACAGTACGCAACTTTGAATACTATCATTAAAAGTATACATTGACAGGCTAAAAAACAGAGGCTCTGAAAAGCAAAATGTGACTCATATTTTGAGGGCACATTACAATTTACCGAGAAGGACTTAAACAGATGAGTCTATAAAAAAATGCAGAAAGATTTTTTTAAGTACTTATTCTCATCCTAGTAAAAGAAATGCTAACACTGGTTTAGCTCTTGGATTCTACCTTGGTAGGATCGTCCTACTCCTGTTCTTTCATCCCTGGAAGATTAAAGGAGACTTGCTCTTAATTCAGGGATAACATAGCATGCCACCTGAAAACCTACCTTCTCAGGAAAACAATTTGTTTCATATAGTGTAGTAAAATCTACTAGGCAAAGTCTTATTCAGAAAAACTTTGCTGGCAGTTCTGAAAATATTCCAGCATGCGTAAATGACTACAGACATTCTCTCACTGGCAGCAGTCACTGTTGTGCTGCAAACATAAAATATCTCAAACATACAAAGTTACTGCAGCTCTACATCAGTCTTTTCTGGGTACACCTGGTTAAACTGGCTAGTAATTTTTTTGTTCAACTGATCTGATATAGTTGCAGGTTATCATTTAGTCTGAAAATATAGATGATAAAAGTATAGTATACATAACAGAGTTTAAATGCCAGAAAGCTTTTAATTAATATTTTTTTCATTTTGAGAATTAAGTGTTAAGTGTCAAGTGCAGGTGCTGTAATACTGCCAGCTACCTACAACTGTACTGCTTGAATATTTTTTCTTTTATAAAGAAAGCTTAGATACTGCTAGATATTCCAACTTAATGTTAAAACACAAACTGATGAAAAGAAGAATATTCTTTCTCCTTAGCGTGCTGTGAAGTTTTAAGCTCCATTTTACCTCTAGCATTTGAAGCTGTTGACTACATAAAATAACACAAGGAATACACAAAGCATGGAACACACATATTTGTTATGGCATAGTTCCTGTTATTTGAATATTATTTCTTGCAGACTCTCTGGAATATGCTTAAGATAGGTAAGGATTACAGAAGATAAAAGTCTAATTTGTACTAGCTATTAAAATAAGTCAGAAAAACTATCTTCAAAAGGAAAAGCAAGACTAACTTCTACAACTACAAGCACATACACAGTTTAAAACTAACATGTGCAACCAAAAATTCACCACATCAGTGCTACAACAGGTGCTACTAGTGATATGTATGGTAGAAGAAACTATTCAATACATAAAATCCTTTAATCCATACTGTAATGGTCTGAAAAGTAAATATTTTATTTCAACTGGTAAAAGGTGAATAAATTTTACAGCTTTATATTCAAGCATAACCATAAATTACATGATTTCTATACAAAACTGTAGCCTAGAGACCAAAGTATTTAATATAAAAACTTCGGTATCGAGGCACCAAAGTATTTTGAGACAATATAGTATCAGCTGACCTTGTGCTATTTCAGTTGGTTCCCACGACGGCTGTTGTTCCACTGCGATGGAACTTAGGCTCCTGACAGGCTTTGGAGCTGAACACTGCTTGCACCTAGCATTTAAAACAAGGAACTGAGACTAATCAAACACTGCTTTATTTATACTAGAAGCTTTCTGCATAGGAAAAAAAAGAAAGTTATTCTGATTACTCAGTGGGGGCACAAAAGTAATTCTTTTGCTGTTTAAAATAACTATTTTACCAGACACACAAGCTTTAGATCACATCAAAACCCTTAACGTTGCTTTTGAATTATCCCCAAGAAAAAATAAATCATTTTGGTCTGGAAAAGGCCACCTCAGTGATAGGAAGGAGAGAAACTGTGCATTAAAGCTGAGAGAATTGGGACTGGTGAGCCTGGAGAACAGAACGATTTGGGGAGACCTTATTGCAGCCTTTCAATATATAAAAGTGGCTTGTAAGAAAGACAGAGGGAAACTTTTTACCACAGTGACAAGATTTAGATTACATGTAAGGAAGAACTTCTTTACGATGAGGGTGGTGAGGCAGTGGAACAGATTTGCCCAGAGAAGTTGTGGCAGGCCCCTCCCTGGAAGTGTTCAAGGTTGGACGGGGCTTTGAGCAACCTGGTCTAGTGGGAGGCCTCCCTGCTCATGGCAGAGGAGAATGGTAAGAGCAGAATTTTGGCTTTAGCTATGTTTAATAATATTAACTATAAGCTATTAAAACAATCTCTTATTATTGGTGGATTTACAGCAGTAATTATGAATTTTACATGTGGCAGTAAGCAAGTGCTACAAGTGGACAAAAATACTGCAGAACTATTTTCAACGTTGTTCTCATTTGCCTCAAGGAATAAAATCACAGAACAACTATTTTTTTCCAAAATAAGCTTCTGTGCTAGTGTATTACAGTTGTAAATTAAAAAAAGACATTTACTATCTTTTAGAATTGCATGTAAAATGTATGATAAAAATCAATAGCACTACTTCTGCTCAGGTCATACAAAGCCAAGCCCAATGAATTTATTTTTTTCCTTTAAAAATATGATCCAAACGACAATAAAGCAACTTAGCTGTGAATTGTTTTTAACACGTATGTCTCTCTCTATATATAGATATATATGAATATACATGCATATGTATATGCATACAATTATTTAAAGAAGTATTTAAGCTCATTTCTACAGTAAAAATAACTTTGCTTTTCATTCTACTATACAGAATCTTTTTTAGACTTTCCCAAGTATATGCTAGTCACAAAAAAGCATGTGGAACAAAACTCTGAAATGTCAACATCCTTGTGAGCTTCCTTCCTAAATAACCTATAGGCAATCACAGGATATCTTATAGAGCGTCGGTTTTTAACAATACAGCCATTTAAACAGAGAATGATGCCTGAAGACGAGCTGTGCGTAGCCTGGGAAAGAGATGGATTACATCATTACAAAAGTGCAAGGGCAAATATTCTGTACTGGTAAAGATTCACTCCTGGTACAAACAGCCATATATTGCCTTTATTTAAAAAAAGCTGCAGTCATCTCTGGAAAGGTGAAAACAATATATGACAAAGAGAAAAAAATATCTGTATTCATTTTATCAGGCCCTCTTGAACTGCTTGAACTTATTAGGATCGTGAAGAGGGAGGACTCAATAGCCTGCATGAAGCAGACTGGTATTTCGGTAACGGCACGCTGCTGCACAGGACTGGGAGAACACCCTGCTGCCAGCTCTCACTGTGTGTACTTTATTCCACTGCTCCAAGGCTGTGGAATTTGGAAACCTGGGGGATGCTGTGTCTGCAGTGACTGATATTCGCAAACAGGCAAGGCACTTTGCAGTGTTGTGGATCTCAATGAATGGCAAATGGTGAGGAAGGGCTGTCCAAGATCCCTGATTCGTTCCAAAACCCAAGGAATGAGAGAGAGAAGGAGACATGGACTGACAGCCTGAAACTATTTTCTGTATCTCTATTTAAATCTTATGTGAGTACAAAAAAACCAGTTTTAAAGCAATGTATGTTTTGACTTTAGTCTCATGAGTAAGACCAGAAAATAGTATCTTTCTGGCCAGAAAAAGGAAAATCTGGAGGAAAACAGGAATAGTTACGCATTCTGCAGCCTGAAGAGACTCATATGTGCATTTCCATTTGCAGTACAGTGCCCAACCCACACACCACAGGCATGACTGAACCTGGGGTGCTGTGTAATTAAGGAAATAAGATTTACAGGGCAAAATAAAGCCCAGCTGCAGCTGAGTCCTTTGATACGAGGTAGGAGCATGGCATTTGATCAGCAGTATTGAGGTAAGCGATGATGTTAGGTATTTTGCATCAAAGAATCTTTGGGTAAATTAACCCTTGAGCACTGTAGTTTGAATTACTGAAGAAAATAATATCTGTTACTGCAACTATGAAAATATCAATGAATACTTTTAACCTACCCATAATATTTTATGCTTCCTTTTAAAAGAAAAGGAGCTGAAAGATCTAGTAATTCAAGATCATCTTCCGTGGATCTCACAGGAATAACACATTTAAATCTTTTTGCAAGCTTCCAGACTTCTTTTTGTGTTCCACCTATTAAAAAGAGAAAAACATGTTTTTTAAAAACTGCAATCAAGAACAAATTGAACAACTTGCATTTCTTGGCTGATTAGATGTTGATTTTAGGAAGTGCCATAAAAATTGAGACTCAGTATTGAAAACTGAAAAAATGGTCCGTAACATTCCTACTCAACACCGGCCTCAATAAAGAATCAAAGATAGACATTAATCAGAGCAGATGCCTTAACATCTTCCTCAGAGATATCACTGTAACCATGAAATTAGTTAGTGTCACTTTCATATTATCTCTTCTATGATTTTCCTAGCAATCTAGAATAAACTGACTTTTTGCAATTATTTCTAAGAAACTGTTTATTTTCAGCTTCTAAGTGGCAAAATTCTGTTAACAAGTAATTTATGAAGAAGTAGTTCTATAACTACATCATAATTGATACGGAGTGGGAAATGCAGAACCACCAAACAGAAAATTAGCAGGTGTTGACAATAATAAGAATCACCGTGATTTCAAGTGCAAATAATAAAGATATGAAGGAGCATCCAACTACTTGCTAAATGTAACATTTCACTCTTCAGTTCAACTCATCTGTAGCAACCGTTACGGATTCCCCTCGCTCCCTGTGTAGGGTCACAAAATGCTGTCTATTATCCAACTGTTTCCTCAATTCCAGCCCAACAGATGCCAAACACTCAAAAATAAGCTCTTCCTTCAGCATAATGAAGAATATTGTGTTGTAGAAGAGCAAATTACTTGTGTTTAACAAACAAGTAGAATCTAGACCACGTTTGCCTAACAAAATAACACAATGTGTTTGGCCTTTGGTTGTTGTGTGTATCTGGCAAAGTGCTGGGAGGATTTCTGGGGCAACTTCAAAATCTCCACCTCCAAAAACTTGAAGATAAAAATTAGAATAGCATGAACAGTGTTCTGTGAAAAAAGCGCTGAAAGAATGATTATGCCTTTTCCTTGTGCTCCAACACAGAGTACATTTATCCACATATACATACTCAGCTGCTGGCACTTTAATATCTGAAAAATAAGATTCACCAATGTATTTTGTTTAGTTATTTTAGGGAAATAGCATAGAAAGAGATCTTTCTTTTTTTTTCTAAAGTTGGATTAAAATAAATAAATCCAGTTTGGAACATGTCAGAAATAAAGTAGCTATCAGAACTTGTTGAATATAAACCAAAGCAGAAAACAGAAGGGGTTTTGTCATTGACCCTTACACAAAGGACCACCTGACTTTTATTTGCTTATTCACACCATTACTTGGGCACAACTGAAGACTTCTTTTTAAACTTGCAATGCTATTATATGCAACTGTTTATTACTTCCTTTCTAATGAAAACACTCCTTATTAGTATTCTTGCTAAACGGCTTTGTTTAAAGGTTAGTGGTTATTTCTCTTCCTTGAGGAAATCTGCTAAAAATCAAACCAAAAAAAACCTCATGCTGCAAGTTTTATTAATATGAAACAACACTGACATCCAGAGGCTGACAAAGTTAATTGTAGACTTGTATTATCAGAAGCTTTAAAAAACTTTAACACCAGTACAGATAAGAGGGTTTTTTTCTAGAAGATTCAGTGAGTTTTCAAATCAGAACTGAAAAATCAGTAAGCACAGCTAGAAAAAAAACATACTCAGTTGTTAATTTTAGCAGAATCAACAATAAACTTACTGGTATAGTTTTAAACTAGACAGAAGCATCTTGCAAGACCTTCACAGATGACTTTTTCCTGTTTGCACAACAGCAACTTAAAGCTTCAGCTGAGCTTTTCTTTTCTGTGAAGATGCCTTTATGATCATCACTATTTACACTGAATACACCATATTTTAACTTTGCAGATACTCAGAGGAGACACTGTGCCATTAGAAGTGGTATATTTGCAATTTATCTTACCTTCTATCATAAGCAAAGTATTTTCAGGCTGCTGAAGCAGTTCATCATGCTTTACAAAATGGATAGCTATTTTTCTTTGTTTCTCGTCTTGCGTAGTCCACGTTACAGAATCATACCAGGACGTACTGTGCAATTCTGGGTTTGGGGCAGTAACGGCAGAGTCTTGTAAAATTAAGTCAAAGTCATCTCCATCTGGAACTTCCTGCCTAAAACAATTTCCAAAATTAATTACTAAATAACTAATGTAACTAATATAACTAATATAACTAATATAACTAATATAACTAATATAACTAATAACTAATTAGGCAATCTAGCACCAAAGATAACAGAACTTTGAATAAATATTAATCTATAGTACTGACAGTTAAAGCATATAGAGGAAAAATAACTTTCTTGATAATATCAGTTTAAACATTTACAGTTGTATAACAAATTATGACAAGATAATTCATTTCTACGTTAATAAATATGCTAAGTAATCCAATCTTACCTAGGATCAGGGGCAGCCTAGTGGCTTTACACACACATATATAACTCCATGGAGAGCCAAACACATTAGCTTTATGTGGTTTCAGTTGGGCCTTAAAAGGGCCACACAAATGCATATCACTTGAGTAGAGTGAAAAGACTGTATAAAGTCATATCATTTCTAGTTTTATGTTCTAGGCTGTTCTACTTTGCATATTTGGAGGGGGGATCCTCAGCATCCTCATAGGCAAACTTAGGAAGTGTGAATTAGATGAATGGATAGTGGAGTGGATTAAAAACTGGCTGAAAGACAGAGCTCTGAGGGTTGTGGTTAATGGCACAGAGCCTAGATGGAGGCCCAAAACAAGTGGTGTTCCCCAGGAGCCAGTACTGGGTCTGGTCCTGTTCAATATATTCATCAATCACCTGGATGAAGGGACAGAGTGTGCCCTCAGCAAATTTGGTGATGACACAAAACTGGGAGGGGTGACTGTGCTGCCATCCAGCGTGACCTGGGCAGGCTGGAGAGTTGGGCAGTGAGAAACCTTATGAAATTCAACAAAAGCAAGTGTAGAGTACTGCAACGGGGGAAGAACAACCCCATGGATCAGCAGAGGTTGGGGGCTGAGCTGCTGGAAAGCAGCTCTGAGGAAAAAGACCTGGGAGTCCTGGTGAACAGCAGGATGGCCATGAGCCAGCAATGTGCCCTTGTGGCCAAGAAGGCCAATGGCATCCTGGGGTGCATCAAGAAGAGTGTGGCCAGCAGGTCGAGGGAGGTCATCCTTCTCCTCTACTCTGCCCGTGGAAGGGCTCATCTGGAGTCCTGTGTCCAGTTCTGGGCTCCCTGGTTCAAGAAAAACAGGGAACTGCTGGAGAGGGTACAGCAAAGAGCTACAAAGATGATTAGAGAGCTACAACATCTTTCCTACTGAGAATAGCTGAGAGACTTGAGTCTTTCTAGTCTGGAAAAGAGAAGATTGAGGGGGAACTGATCAATGCTTCCAAATACTTAAAGGGTGGGTGTCAGGGGGATGAGGCCAGCCTTTTTTAATGGTGCCCAATGACAGGACAAGAGGTAATGGCCACAAACTGAAACGTAGGAAGTTCCATCTGAACGTAAGTAGGAACTTCTTTACTTTGAGGGTGGCAGAGCACTGGAACAGGCTGCCCAGAGAAGGTAGCGGACTCTCTGTCTCTGATGATGTTCAAAACCTGCCTGGATGCCGCCCTGTGCAACCTGTTGTAGGTGAACCTACTCTGGCAGGTGGGTTGGACTACATGATCTCCAGAGGTTCCTTCCAACCCCTAACATTCTGTGATTCTGTGGGGAAAAAAAAAAAAATAAGGGCAGGAGCAGAATAGCTTCACATATGTACCACGAAGGGAAAAACTGCAACTGCATCACAGAGTTTCTTTCTTGTTCTGCTACAGTGCACTATTTGTACATTTCCAGTTGTTACCCACAGAGAAATAATGCAGGCCATTCAAATTTTGCCAATATTATCAAAAAGAGGCAAAAAGGCAGTGGTAGGCACACAAATTAATAAAGCCTTAGGATGTTTTCTCCTAAGCAAGACAGACCTGCTGGCTTCAGTTAGAATATGAACCATGACAAAAAGCCCAATGAAAAAAAAAGTCAAAAGCTTGGGCTATTTCATAAAACACTGAAAGAAAGTAGGTTTCAAGCTTCAGAGTGAAGTTAAAGAAAAAATACCATCAACTTCTGCAGATTATTCTGATGATTCCATTTTCAAATCCAAGAGCAGCTGCTTCCACCAGTGAATAGAACAAATTCCTGCCTATGAATGTACACTTTGATATGCTTCTGCTATGACTGTAGAAATGACACAAAGTTCCTGAACCTGAACTTTCATTTCATGAACACAGCGCCGTTCACATGAACTCCTTACACCTGTGTTCTTTGATTACTCTTTTAAATGCAAAATCAATGGACCTCTACAGCTTGCCTGTAGATCTCCCACAGAGGCAGGAATGGAACGAATTGATTTTGAACTAAGCTAACACGATGGTTGAAGATTCTGTAACGTGGATACATGAATAAAACTATATCTGTGTATATTGATATTTTGCTATTTACAGAGAAGCTTTCAGTCAAAGTCTAAAAACCAAAAATGCGTCTCTCACAAGGATTTTATATCCCAAGCATTGCCTTCATCTTACTGCACAAAGTGTTAAAAGGAACAAACTTGCACTGAACTTGGTTCAGACAGGCTCTTTGGCATATGCTAAAACACAGCACAACTTCTTCTGCCACAGCAGAACATTTAAGAGAGAAGGATGTCCCTAAATTGTTTCCTTCCTGGGTGCAGAACAGCATCACTGTATTTCACTGATTCCTTCCACCTTATGCACAAAGCATGATGAAAGAGAAGCTAAACCTCTAAGAAAGGACTGCATCATTACAGCAGGATGGTGGTACTAGTAGTAGCAGGATACATGCTAACTAAAGCCTCACAAATCTGGTTAAAAGTCTGCCCTAATTCTGTGACAAAGAGAGGAGAGCAATATGTGAAACAGGAAGAGACTCAAATGAACAAAAATGAAGATATTAACTGGTCAAAAATATATAAAAATGCTGTAATAGTCATGGAAAATTGTGGGATAAGGAGGATAAGGATAAAATTCATAACAAACAAACAAAAAAAACCCCTATCAACTGTATCTGCTTATTACTATACAGAGTTGGCAAATATACCCCCAAAATGACAGGAGTGGCAGTTGGTAAGTATCTCCTTTTTATATTTGGTAACAAAGATCACGTATTTGTATGTTGTGAAGATGAAGAAGCATTTCCTCTTACACTAGCAACAAAGAAAATGTTATAACAACATTTGATAAGGACCAACACTGTTTAACCTGCAAGCATGCTACTTTGCATCCAAAAGCTGCAAGAGGAGGACAGTACGGGCATTTTCTTGTCATAGTGATGTTTGTATCTAATAAAACTTGATTATGTAAAAAGTTTCAAAAGCCTAGGAGAATGCTAAAGTGCCATCATTTAAATAAAGCAATATTTTACAGCAGTAACAATAAAGCTATTTGCTTGGGACTGATGCTAGGCTAAGTCAGGCAAAAAACGTGACACAGGATTTAGATGATCACGAATAGCACTGTACTGCATGTCCCTCAGCAGTTTAATCAAAAATAGACCATTTCAGACAAACTTTCATTTTTACATGACTATGTATCAGAAATGGCGTATGATTATTTGACTGAGCATTATTTGACATAATGACAAATGGTATTAAAGCGGAAATTACAACAACAATCTTAACATAGAGTCAGTGAACTGACTCAGGTCAGAAAAAGAAGGAAAAACCACCAAGGCGAATGGTGTTTACGTGATATTTTTGGGTTTGGAAAAGATACCTTCTCTGGAAGACATACTTTAGTCAAACATATTTTATGCATTCACTTCGAGACTATCATACCTTTTTGCCTGTCCTATTTTAAAACTGCAATATAGAAACAGGTATTTAAATATAGCTTTGGTATGGGAAAAATAGCACTGCTGAACTTGAAAATAAAGAAATATTATTGTTTTGAAAGCACTTAAAAGATACTGTAAATGGAACTCATCTGGTGATTTAAAATTTTTCTACCTATTACCAGTGAGTTTTACATCTTTGCTCTAACATTCAGCTCATTGTACACAAACAAAAGGATGAAAATACACTCAAAATCTAGGCATTCCAAAACATACAGAACAATTCCTGATTATTTTTATTCTGTGAAACACTTACAAAGAGTTGCATTTGGAACAATGAAGTTTAATAGACTGATAGAGTTTCTGGGGTTTGTATGTTCTCAGCTTTGCTCTAATGCGGTACTGTTGAGGAGCCGTGCTGTTCAGAATGGTTTTCAGTTCTGTGTTATCCAAATGCTGATGATCTGTTAATACTGCAAAATAAAAACACAGACACACAAAAAAACCCATGCATACCTAACTGAACATCATAATATTTAGAATACAGGAAACGGCTATTGCAGATATGCATTCTCCTTTAATTCCCAGCTTTGTTTCCATTTCCAGCTGCAGCCTCACTTTTATCAACATGTTACAACAGTTTTTAAGATAAATTGCAACAGGCTGTGAGATTGCAGCCTACTTCAGAGTATGGAAATTCAACATGAAGAGAAAACCAATGAAAGCAGAATATATAAACATGCTCTATTCTTTAAAATGAAATTAAATTCATGAACTTGAACTCTTAGAAGAGCTCTTTCTGTAATAAAGATACTATTTCAACCTTTGAGCTAACTCTCAAAAATATTTTTGTTGTTCAGTAAAAATAAAATTCACCTTCAGGTCAGAATGCTTCTTACCTGTAACCGATAACAGCTGACATCTCTGTAGGTGTGCTTCAGAATCTAAAATCAAGAAGAATTTCCTAGTTATTTTCTTTCCTTTTTTTTTTTGTCATGTGGACAAACATAGATAGACAGGCAGAGAGATACACACACAGAACCAGATGCTAGGCAAAGGAAAAATAATGAATGAAAACAATATAGCAAAAGGAAAAGGCAAGGTATATCAGGACAGAAACATTAGATATCAACAGTTAATATAGTGAGAAGAAACCAGAGTATACATTAAATAGCAATGCTCAACAAAATGAACATTTTTGCCCTACACTTCCTCTTCCTTTGAAGCCAGTTGACATGGCAGGGAGGTTGGATTACATGATCTCTAAGGTCCAATCCAATCTAGGCCATTCTATGATTCTACAAAATACCTACTGGGAATGACACTGCTGACACAAACAGCGTTCAACACCCTGTAATCCTTCTGGACACGGGCATAATTACATTATTCTAAAAACAATATCAATTGTCTGGTCCCTCCTCCGAAGAACCTCTACTACACATGCACAGTGCAGTAAATATGCACAAAATTCTTTCTACATTTGTAGTGTTATGGTCTAAACATTAAGTATTTATTTATTATGACCTGTTGGAGAGCAGCATAGGGAAAAGGGACCTGGATGTCCTGGTGGACAGCAGGATGGCCACGAGCCAGCAATGTGCCCTCGTGGCCAAGAAGGCCAAGGGCATCCTGGGGTGTATTGGAAGGGGGGTGGTTAGTAGGTTGAGAGAGGTCCTCCTGCCCCTCTACTCTGCCCTGGTGAGTCCACATCTGGAATATTGTGTTCAGTTCTGGGCCCCTCAGCTCAAGAGAGACAGGGAACTGCTGGAGAGAGTCCAGCACAGAGCCACAGAGATGATGAAGGGAGTGGAACATCTCCCTTATGAGGAAAGGCTGAAGGAGCTGGGTCTCTTTAGTCTGGAGAAGAGGAGACTCGGGGATGACCTCATTCATGTTTATAAATATGGAAAGGGTGAGTGTCAGGAGAACGGCTCTTCTCAATGATGTCTTACAATAAGACAAGGGGCAATGGGTACAAGCTGGAACATAGGAGGTTCCACAAAAATATTAGGAAAAACTTTTTCACTGTGAGGGTGACAGAGCACTGGCACAGGCTGCCCAGGGAGGTTGTGGAGTCTCCTTCTCTGGAGACATTCAAAACCCACCTGGACACCCTGCTGTGTGACCTACTCCAGGTAATCCTGCTTTGGCAGGGGAATTGGAATAGATGACCTCTAGAAGTCCCTTCCAGCCTCTAACATATTGTGTAATTCTGATTCTTCACTTTTACATCCTTTTAGAAATAGCCTGTCACAGTACACAGTAACACAGAATTTTAAACGCTAGAAGCAAAGATGCAGATTACGTCCAACCAGCTTTAATCACTCTCATTTATTCTGGTTTAAAAATACCATTCAAATAATAATAATATGGGATCTGCAGAACTGCCTATAAGCTATTACTTTTCCATGGCGCTGCATCTTGCAGCTCTGCCAGTGATGTAACTTCCCATCCGAAGGCTTTAGAAGGGCTCCACAGCAAACAGCTGTTTCCTAGTATTTCCATCCAGTGCTTGTCTCTCAGGAATCCTGCTTTAGAGGGAGGGAGTTGCATCGCTCTGCTTTAAGATCTAATATAGTATGATTAAGAACACCATCTATATTTAATAATTTATTCACTACCTCCTAAAAGAAGTACTTTTCCATGTATATGAAAGGCTTCTGCTGTGAGACAGAAGGATAGGGTAATGTCAATTTCCAGTCTAATAAACAAAAAGGATTCTCTGAGGCTTTGTATGTGAAAGTAACATTATGCACTTAAGAGAAGCAGTAACTGTGACCTTATCTTGATCATATATATTTACATACATCTTAGAATAAAAAGCAAATCAGCTTTCAATTGCTCTTACCTGTAATATAGTTAAAAGTGTCATCCAATTCCACTGAAGACATGCTTTCCATATTCAGACTGTCTTCCAGTTCCACAGATTCTAAGAATCTAAAAAGAAATGACTGATATTTTCCAACACAGAGGTCTTTCACATATATACATTCAAATACATATGTGAGAATATACACATATTTCTATGAAACCTACTGCTTATCAATAGATATGTATAATGTTCAGACATAAATTTTCCAGCAGAGACACAAAACTCAATTGAACCAGAAGTTGCAGGAATGTCTATTAATGATGCAGATGAGACATTCCTTTCCAAATCACTTCTGGAACTTCAAACGCAATACAGTGACAAAGGAAATCTGTATTACTGGAAACAGGTTTCCTGATAAAGGAGTGTGGACTTGGGTTACTCAGGAGGAGTACAAAGACGTCATGAGGTTATGCAGGGAGAAAATTAGAAGGGCCAAACTCCAGCTAGAACTTAATCTGACTATTGCTGTAAAAGACAATCAAAACCATTTCTATAAACACATTAGCAACAAAAGAAGGGCTAAGGAGAATCTCCATCCTTTATTGGATGCAGGGAGAAGCCATAGTGATGAAGGATGAGGAAAAGGTCAAGCTACTTAACATCTGCTTTCCCTCAGTCTTGAACATTAAGACTACTTGTTTTCAGGCACCCAGTCCCCTGAGCTGGAAGACAGGGACCGGGAGCAGAACAAAGTCCCCATTATCCACGGGGAAGTGGTTAGCAAACTGCTGCTCTGCGTAGACACACGCAAGTCTATGGAGTTGGTTAAGATCCATCCAAGGGTACTGAGAGAGCTGGCAAAAGTGCTCATCAGGCCACTCTGCATCATCTCTCAGCAGTCCTGGCCGACTGGGGAGGTCCCAGAGCACTGGAGGTTAACAAGTATGATGCCCATCTAGAAGGAGGGCGGGATGGAAGGAAGATCTGGGGAACTACAGGCCTGTCAGTCAGTCCTCAGTGCTGGGGAAGGTTATGCAGCAGATCATCTTGAGTGCCATATGAGACATGCACAGGACATCCAGGTGATGAGGCCCAGTCATGATGGGTTTATGAACAGCAGGTCCTGCTTGACGAACCTGATCTATGACAAGTGAACTGTTTGCTGGGTGAAAAACTGGCTGGACGGCCAGGCTCAAAGAGTGGTGCTGAATGGAGTTAAATCCAGCTGGTGGCCAGTCACAAGTAGTGTTCCTTAGGGCTGAGGACTGGGGCCAATTCAATCATCTGAACAGTCCACTCATCTGAACAAGGAGATTGAGTTTACTCTCAGCAAGTCAGCAGATGACACCAAGCTGGGCAGGAGTGTTGATCTGCTTGAAGACAGGAAGGCTCTACAGAAGGACCTGGAGAGGCTGGAACAATTGGCCAAGGCCAAGTTTATAAGGTTCAACAAGACCAAGTGCTGGGTTCTGCACCTGGGTCACAACAACTCCACACAATGCTACAGGCTTGGGAAAGAATGGCTGAAAAGTTGACTGATGGAAAAGGACCTGGGGGTATTGGTCAGCGGCTGCCTGAGCATGAGCCAGCAGTGTGCCCAGCTGGCCAAGGCCAACAGCCTCCTTTTATCAGAAATAGTGTGGCCAGCAGGACCACGGCAGTGATCGTCCCACTATGCTCTGCACTGGTGAGGCCACACCTTGAATCCTGTGTTCAGTTTTGGGCACCTCACTACAAGAAAGACATTGAAATGCTGGAGTGTGTCCAGAGAAGGGCAACAAAGCTGGTGAAGGGTCTAGAGAACAAGTCTTATGACGAGTGGCTGAGGGAACTGGGGTGGTTTAGCCTGGAGAAAAGGAGGCTGAGGGGAGAGCTTACTGCTGTCTACAACTACCTGAAAAGAGGCTGTAGAGAGGTGGGGATTGGCCTCTTCTCCCAGGTTAACAAGTCGTAAGACAAGAAGAAACTGGCCTCAAGTTGCACCAGGGCAGGCTTAGGTTGAAAAATTCCTCACAGAAAGGAATGTCAAGCATTGGAATAGAGTTCCCAGAGAAGTGGTGGAGTCATCATCCCTACGGATATTTAAAAGATGTGTGGATGTAACCCTTCGTAAGATAGTTTAGTGGTGGACTTGGCAGTGTCAGCTTAATTGTTGGACTCTGATCTTAAAGGTCCTCTCCAACCTAAATGACTCTACGACTTTGTATGTATGTAACACAGTTCAGTAAAGAAGTTACGCTATATGCTTAATTTTGAACACCTTTAAGTGTTGCTGTTTCCAAGTAATAAAAGGCATATGCTTAAAATATGCTTAATTTATATGCTTAACCATAGCTTTTATCTTTAAAAGATTATAAGCCACCATAAAACAAAATATGTATGCTACTGTGGCCAAGGCTTATCATTATAGCACTATAAAATTGAAATCTTATTCCTTACTGTATTTTAAATTTGAAGAATTATCCCCCCAAATATTTATTCCTCATCTTAGTGGTTGTCAAGACATAGCCTGTTCCAGAGTTTATGCTTCTTACCTATGTTTACAACTCTAAACTATTTAGTTATTATATTAGCCTAATGTCTTCTAGAATAATCTAGGAAAAAAATAACAACCCTACATACAGAACTTACTCTTTTAGTTCCTTAATGTCCGGGTTATTCTCTGGCAAGACTCCTATTCCTCGCCCATAACAGGTGCCACCGTGAAGATGAAACTCTACACGTGAGATCTGTTCATTGTCAGCACTTGCTTGTTTCGTGTGAATACTGTAAATCCTCAGAAAACTTCCGATCTAAAAACATAAAATAAATAAAATTGTAACACAAAGTTGGCTATTTACTTGAAAAATTGTAGGCCTCACAAAGCTTCTTTCGTGTTTTCACTGCATCACAGAAAGGTTGTCAGGGATCTCTGCTGACTGCCTAGTCCAAAATCCGTGCCCAAAGCAGAATCAATTAGAGCAGGTTTCCTCAGGCTGTCTCCAGCTGAGTTTTGAGTATTTTCGAACATGGAACCTGTCTGAGTGAACCTGCTTGTTTCACTTTATCAGACAACATTACTGGCAGTAAAGGCTGATTCAGAACCAGCATAAGCCTTCTTACTAAATCTGATTCTCAAGCAGACTTCAGAATATCGATCAAACGAGCGAATATATTCCTTTCCTGAGGTCACAATTTGTCTTCTGGATTCACAACACAGCCCTCTAGAGACTGAGGTGCTGTGATTTGTCCACGTACAATCTCACCCAGCAACTGACCTCATGTCCATCACCATGCGCAGCACATTGCCTGTTTGATTTTACATGCAAACACATCTGATAACTCAGAATTCTTTATAGTAATCTTACTCTTACATTACAGGTAACATTTTTTCAGCACAAGGACAAAAGGCAACACATGTTAGAAATGCAAAGATTTTGGCAGTGTTCCTAACTGTGTTAGATTTCTCCTCAGGTACAAGGAGAATATCCTTGTTTCGCTTTGAATTATTTTGTGTTCTCTGAAATAGTTTTAGAATGTTACATAAAGAGACTTAAGCTAATTTACACAAATACAGATTAAGAAAGAAGTTATGGAGTCTGAACACCGAACACATACAATGGTTTGAGTTGGAATAGACCTTAAAGATCATCTAGTTCCACGTCGTCCGTCGTCCGCCATGGGCAGGGACATCTTGCACTAGACATCTTTATAACTTTGTTTTTATTCCAAAATATCACTGCCATTATCCCTTCCCACAAAAAGCCCCAACCAACACCAAGGGGCTAAAGGCAGACAGCTTGGAGATTAAATTATGTAGTTACTTTGCCTTTTGACATGTTTTGAAGGCCTTTGAATCAAATTAACTAGCATCCAATTTTGTTTTTTTACAGTATAACCTAAGATACAGCTGATAGCTGGCAAGCTACACAAATTCCATAACTTGCACGTATGTTCACACTAAAGTATCTTTTAAGTAGCCTTATATAAATGATACATTACTTTAAACTGACTTCAATTAACATTAATATTACAGCAGCCAGTCTGTTACGTCTCATTTCAGCTTCAGCTCCCACTTAAACCAGTAGAAACTTAACAAGTATTCCTATTAGGCTGGTCTGGCCAGATTTTAGTACAACACTTATAAATGTATGTATATACATGGATAAAAGCAGACAAAGTAGCATAATGATTCCAGAATTCTCCTCTGTATCAAGGAACAGGCTGTGACTATATAATGCTGGTATCAAACTGCTCCTTTAAATGATAATCCCACATGAAAAAGGCAGCATATTTTAAAAATTCTGGCATCAGGGACATAAAACGTGCACTTCAGCCAGCACCTATTTCGCTTCTAGCATAGAGCGCTTACCAGAGTTTGAATTGATCTGCACCATTAGGGGGCTGCTCATTTTGTTCATTCAAAGCATATAAACAGGACAGCTTGTGTATTTAGATAGCAGCTAAGAAGCTTATCTGGAGATTTTTGTTTGGGTTTTTGTTGGGTTTGTGAGTTTGGTGAGGTTTTTTTGTTGTGGTTTTTTTTTCAGATGCTAACTTTCATTTATCCAAAATGCAGACAATATTACCAAATATCACAATATCAAAAAATGCAAGGGATAGTCATATTATAAAACTAGTCCAATAATCATGACAAATGCTTTTAGAGAAAGGTTTTTTTAGAAGTTCTTAGCTAAGTTCTGCTTATGAAATAACCTTATGTCAATATAAAAGTGCCAAACTACTTTTTTTTTTTTTCCCCCAAGAATAATTTGTATATAGGCAGGAAAAATCCTGTGTTATATAGTAAATACTTAGGGGTTTTATACATTGATTCAAAATCAATGTATAAACACCCTGAATATTTACTATATACACAAACATAAAACATGAAACATGAGAGAGGAGAACCCAGAAGCCAAGAATATAAAATGCTGGTTTTGCCTTCTAAAACTTGTGTCCTAAAATCCATGCAAAAAGTCAACCAAATTACGTGTTTTAGTGCAACAGTCAACTTCCCAAGATTTATGATCACTATAAAAACCCATCTTCCCATATCACTTGAACTACAGGAAAAAGAGGCTCGTTATAATAAGCTGGAATAGTGGAATACTGGCAAAGTCGGGAAGAGGTGCAATTACCGGCAATTCCTTTGGGAGGCAGCGTTGCCCACTGTTAAGAGCGGCGAGCAAAGGGGGCTGCCACGGCTAAAAATGCTGCCCCGTTTCTGTTGCTTACAGAACGCCTGCAGACCGAGCACACGTTATACACTTGACTGAGAAGAAATTATTATCCACATTAAGGTAAACACCGTGATTTACAGAGCCATCACTGAAATCTAGTACAAAACCATCTCCTTACTTGACTTTACGGCAGTTCTGTTTATGAACTCCTACCTACCTCGTTTAGAGCAAGTTCATTTAAAATTAAATTAAAGCACTAAGAACACATTGCTTGCAGTAATACAAAATATACTAACAGTCTCTTTGCAGTCGAATTAAAATAAGACTACCTAAAAATACATATTAAGGCTAAAAAGAATTAAAACGAAGAAGTCACAAATGCAGTTCCCTGTAACTAGCCAACTAAAACAACTTTTTAACATAGCAAATTCTCATCATTATTTCAAAACATATAGGGTTGTGTTCATATTTAAGACACTGATGAATTCAAAATAGTCATT
Source organism: Apaloderma vittatum (assembly GCF_000703405.1). Classification (NCBI taxonomy): domain Eukaryota; kingdom Metazoa; phylum Chordata; class Aves; order Trogoniformes; family Trogonidae; genus Apaloderma; species Apaloderma vittatum. Next base: position 64,230 of record NW_009723163.1, read on the forward strand.
TATCCTAGCAGTTAAATGTTTGGCCAGAAAGACACTCATGACAAGAGGCTGTCTTTATCTACAGGAATCACTTACTAAAATAATCTGTATTAATTTTTATGCCTATTTTATGCCTGATATATTCAATGAGATTTCTTTGTCATCATATTATCATATCAACAGTCTAATTTTACTGAGTAAACTGCATCACTTTTTTGCAAGTGAGACAAAGCATATACACAGCATTTGAGTGTGGACCTTTGAAATAAAACAAGTATCAAATGCATTAAAGGGTTTGGAAGACTTCAGAGTGGGATGAGGGGTGTTGCAGTTTTGTTATGTTTCCCTTTTAATGACTATAAAGATAGAAGTGGGAAAAATACCACAGACAGGCCAAAAGAATGATACCTAGGCCTGAAAAAATATGAAGCTAGATACTACAGTCATGTAACTCTTTTAAGCTGCAGGCTGAAAATGTGACTGCCACGATAGAAAAGCAAGTAAGACTTCTTAGTCCAAACTACTAGCAAAATAGACATGACATTGTATATAGTGGGAGAAACAGCTAAAAATAGTCAAATTCTGCATCTGGCGATACCTAAACCAAAGTAAGTACTATGAAGCTACACTCTCTACAGCTGCCTGAAGGGAGGGTGCAGTCAGGTGGGGGTCGGGCTCTTCTCCCGGGCAATCAGTGACAGGATGAGAGGGCACGGCCTGAAACTGCGTCACGGGAGGTTTAGGTTGGGTCTCAGGAAGCTCTTCCTCACGGAGAGGGTGCTCAGGCACTGGGATGCACTGCCCAGGGAAGTGGTGGAGTCACCGTCCCTGGAGGGGTTTAAGGAGAGGCTGGATGTGGCACTTAGTGCCGTGGTCTGGCCGATGTGATGGTGTTGGGTCACAGGCTGGACTTGATGATCTCAGAGCTCTTTTCCAGCCTCAAAAATTCTTTGATTCTGTGAAATCACAGACTAGGACCTGTATGTGTGCTCAAGGTTAACTGTTTTAATTGTATTACTCAGAAAACGGAAACATAAACCCAATGGTATGAAGCCGTAAGAGGAATGCACAGCACCACATCACAGAATGGCAGCACAGCAGGAAATCTCCACCCAGCTGTGAGCAGCTGGATCTCTACTGTGCTCTGACTGACTGCTGATGATCACCATCCAGCAAAACGCCCCAAACCCATGTCACAGGTCTATTCTCAAGCTGTACAACAAGATCTATGTGAATCCTGAGAACCTCTGGAAAAACTGGCATAAGAAAGGCTGAAGTACTGAGGCCTCAAAAATAGGCGCTGAGCTAAAGTTGACCACAACTCAACAATATATCTAATATATATAGTATTAATCGCACATAGTATTAATTGCATATGTAATGTTACTAATCTATTTCAGTATGTATATATATATTTTGATGCCAATCTATAAAAGCTTTGCTGTAACATTTATTGTGTAATGGTAACCAGTAGAATGATCTTTATTTAGTGGCCAGATGCGAGGCCATCAAACTAGACATCTTCTTCTTTATTTAGAGGCATGTTGCAAGGCTGTGAGACCAGATGTCTGGCCTTGTTGAGAAATATGTGGACCAACACTGAGAAAGTCCCTTGGATTCCTCCTTTAGCGCTGGCCAGGTTTCGGGTGGAATCCAATAGGGAGGGTGATACCAGATGTTCCCACATTTGAATTATATAAGCTTGTTTATTCAATAGTATAAAAAGCTGGACCTTCTTGCAGTGACTTTGGAGACCTCACCTATGAGTGGACGCACTGTGTAGGAGCTTGCAGTTGCCAGGACTGGTTCTCCAAGTCCTCACTGCGACTGGGGCTCCCCAACCACTGTGGATCTGGATGATAGTAAAGTATTTGGGCAATTGGTGATGGGTCTTTCTCAATTACTATATTTAACCTCACGTAGTAATGATTAGGTGCAGTACCCTGCTTATTCTCTTTGATGCTTAAAACTAGAGTATAATAAGCTTATTGTTTTAACTAAATGCATTACCTTGTATGTGTAATAATCTTGAAACAGATAGTAAAATAAGCCTACTCTATTGTTGGTGTCTGTGTCCTTTCTATTGGCCTCATCAATTGGCAAAACAATGATTAAAGAATAACGAATTACAATGGGAGTAACTCTACACTCCAGAGAGTTAGTTGCAGGCTGTAACTAGAAAGCTTCATGCACCCCAGGTAGCCAGAGGAAGAGGGAAATTCAGGAAAAAGCAGAGAACATCATTGTCTTTGCTTAGCTATAGTTCTTGCTCATGTCTTTATGTCCCAGGAAGTAATCTACTTCACAGATGAGATTTCTGAAAATTCTATTTGTGTTCTGCTAACGCAGGAAATGCTGAAAAGCCACAATCTCACCCAGCAGGAAAGGGAGTAAATATAGAGGACAAAAAGTCTGCTTACAGTATCAATTGTAGCATACCTTTCAATATTGCTGAAGTTCTCTCCACTGAAAAAGCGTAAATACTATTTTACTGTCTCTAAATGGGATGAAATGCTCCTCATCTTTGGTGTTCTCTGGACTGACCATCCAAACTCTTGCAACTCTTGAGTTAGAACAAAATCTTGCAGGAATATCTTTGTGCTCCAGGATTCGCTAAAAATTCACTATAATACGTTACACAGCATCTCTTGTGCTTACTCAGAGCTTCCTTGTCTGAGCATGTGCCTTACAAATGTAATTTGAAAAAAAAATTTAAAAATCAGTTGTTTGCCTTTTTTGTTTGTTTGGTTGCTTGGTTGTTTTTTTTTCTTTGATCTGCCCTTCTTGGTATCCAGGTTGTGTCCTTTACAAAACATCATTTACAATTCCATAATAATTTACATTAAAAAGCCAATTTTAAGCAACTGTCGAATGCAGAAAAGATGGCTGGAAAAACTGCACTTTTACTGTTTCTAGTACAATACATCTAGTGCAGTTTCTGTCCACACCGTTCTCATGTTCGTGCTTGGGAAGGTGAACACGCATACACCAAATGCTCTCCAGTTATATACTTCTAAAAGAAATCTTTGCATAGCAAGACACTGAACTGAATATATTATACAGATTAATACAGAATATTTCCGTTATACTTTCTTACTATATGATGTGATTTTGCAAGACACTGAACTAAAAATATTATACAAATTAAGAGAGTATTTCCATTACACTTTCTTACTATATGATGCGACTTCCAATAGTATTTAAGAGGCCTTTCATTAGATCTTTCACTTTTAGAAAAGTCCCCCAAAATTTTATTTTCTTTATTCTGTGAAATAAAATGAATTGCACATACTACAACCTGAATAAATCTTCTTGAAGTTTAATTTTTAGGATATCAGCACTTCTGCTTCAGTAAATCCCCTGAAGACAATGCACTGAAAAGCAGCGTTCAAAAATAAGCCAACTTAAAACTTCTACAGCTTGCATGAGTGAAACTACTGCAACTTTGGAAAAGCCAGGAGAAAACAGCTAGTGTTGATCACTAAGTCAAACCAAGTTTTTTGACAGTTTCCTTTGACATTAGAGCTACTGCTTCACAACGTAGTGTCCGACAAAGGCACAGATGCTTTAGAAGTAAGAAAAATGGGCTTATAGGAAGGAAAACAATTGAAAGAGTTCATGAAGACATCCCACCTACCACATATTCAACAGGACTTCCTGAATATAAATGGGAGGAGAGAGTAATAAAAAGAGTATCATCAGCTACTAAAGAAAATACACTTTGTTAATATTAAAATGTATCCCTTAATTTCAAAACATATTGCTTCACTGGAGCATCAGCAGTTACTTATACCAACAGACTACAGCAGTCAGCAAGAGAAAAATTCTGGAAGAGAACCTCTAAGTAATGAAATACTTTTGTGAGTTTTGTTATGAATTCTTACAGCAAGGCAAGTTATTTTGCTCTCTGTTGTTTACTTATGAACTGGCACTGATATGAATCAAATTGATTTCAAGTCTGCTGATAGCCTCAGCCTAATAAATGAATTCCATTTATCTTTATTTTCTGGTAAATACTTTCTTAAAAATGATGCTTGGATATTTAGAGGGCAAGGCATAAAATAAAAGATACATTCTTTGCTAACTTACTATATTCAGAAGCAAGATGGCAGTATTGCTGAAGATCAAATGTTTAATTATGTTGTTGTTTTCTCTATCTAAGCATAATCAACATTAGTGACCCACTAAATGAAGATTGGACTGCAAATTGCAGAAGTTTATAGAACAGAAAATCTTTTATTGACTTTAGAATTACAGGCCTTTAATGGGACTACAAGTTCAACCCCACTTTATATCATTTAAAAAATAATTCTCTAGCATAGAATACATTTTCTGAGTGCATTATTTTCACAGGATTATATATATTACAGTGTCTGAAAAGAACTGCCTAATTGGAAGAATTCTTCTCATGGCAATTTTAGGGTAATGAGACTGTTTTACACATGTTGAAGTAATTTTGCGTTCAAATAAAATGTACGGGAAATACAGTGAAAGAGGAACATTTGAAACTAATTAACAGCAGAACTGAATTGATACGTTCTCTGAAGCGAGCTCTAAACAGAAAATGGGCCCCAAGAGTTAGAAACACCAAACTGTGCATTACCTTAAGTGATTTTGCCAGCTGTACATGGTTATCATAGACTAGAATGTCCACTGTTAGATCTCGCAGCTGATAAAGACGACCTATTTCTCCTTCCAGGTCTCTTGCTTCCACAGGCACCTTCCAGGTTGGGTAGGGACATTTTGTGCCATCCCACACCTGCAAGATAAATGAACTATTTCAATATGCTCGGAATCCTTTACATTGAGATTTTTAAGTAACTTTTATTTTTTTAAGCAAATTTGTTGTTCAACTAAAAATTCATAGCAATAAGAAATCTTAACTGGAGTCTCAGTCAAGTCCTCAAATAACTTATAGTAGATTTTATGGGATTAAAAAAAAAATATAATTTCTTACAAAGTATAAAATAACCTCTACAGAGAAGATGATCACATATTAAGACCTGGGATTTCGTAATATTAAAAAACCCAACCAACCAAAAAAAAATCAGCACTAGCAAAACCTCAACTGTTTATCTAGCAGTTACTATTAGAGTTAATCATATGCAGAACTGCCTATATTTTAACATTTTAATCCTGCTATAGGTTTTTTTAAACACTCCAGCTACAGCATGTGAATAGAGTGCAGAGTATATATTCCCTTAATTACTGACGATCTCCTACAGCAGCATACATTACTAGTCATACAGAACATATTAGTAAAACATCAGTATTTAACACACACGCTTAATAACAAGGACTCTAAAAATTGTTTGCCTAAAGCTAAGCTCTTGATTCACTTAAGTTTTGAAATACCAATAGAGTTATTTTTTAAGGTATCAAAGTTATTGTGAAAAAGTAAGATTACCAACAGACTTAATACTTTGGAACCCAAAATTTTCCTGCTTAAGCCAAACATTAAAATTTCAGTGACAGCTGCTTACAATATATTCTGTAAATCATGGTTTCCTGACTTACTGAAGATATATTCTTCCAAAAAATAACAGAAATAATCTTAAATATCAGCACAGAAAAATCTAGGGGCATTTAGACTGACGACTGAAATTTTGCATTTCATAGGATTTCATGCATAAAGGTTCAACAGAAACTAATTTTCAGTTAGTTTGTGATACCAAGGCATTTTGTCCTGTGAGTTACGCACTGAGGAGTGGGAGGAAAAAAATACACCAAAGCTTAATTTTTAAAGGGTTTCTACCTGCCATGCTTTACTGCAGTGGATCAAAGGAGCCACAGGAAAAGATCTAAGAATCAGCAAAGCCATGTGTAAATACACTGAGAATAACTCAGGGCTGAAATGCTCATCCCAAATCAAAAGATAAAAGGGACAACTCTTCACACTGAAAATGACCCATAACATCAAATTAATGTTCCCAAAGAAGAGCATATTCTGAAGGACCAAGATAATGGGGTGATACAAGCTGCCACAGATTAAAAAAAAAAGCTTATTATCTTCTGATCCTGTACCATGAAATGCTTAAAACCACCTTTGAAAGAGAGCTAGCCCACTGCTTAAATTATCAAGCCTCTTCCAGAACTGAGCTTGAGAAATATAGATTTACTGCATATATATTATGAATTTAGTCACTTTGGCAAAATAAAGAACCTTGTCAGGCTTCCCATTATTTTTCAAATGGCTTTACCTGAGACACTTTGGTAGTTCTACATTTAAGAGTTGGATTTGACAAATGCATTAAAATAACCTGAATGATGAGTACTTAGTTTTCAGTAGTCCTTTGCTTGGGGAACTGACAGGGTCAGAGTGCCTTCTGGAGGAATTTGTAAGCTTTCTTTACAAGAAAAAATACCGTTGGAAAAATAGATGGTCTTGTTTTTTACTTGCTCAAATATGAAAACAGATCAATCTCTCTACCTCAGAGGCTTGCCAGCTTCACTTTACTGAAATTATGAATGTAAACACAGAGGATCTGGTTTCAAAAAACCAACACTGGTCTAAAAACCAGCACTGATTAAATTAATTCTGGCTAAGAAACAGCAAAGGGTTCCATTACCGGTCGTGACCAGACTGAACAGTTAGTGACAACCTTTGATTATCACGGTCAACAAAGCACTGAAATGGGAGAGAGACAACAAAACCTGTTTCTCTCTTCAGCAGAGTATGCTAATTGTATGACACGATTAATGAAGACAACTTAAGTGACAGAAGGACAGAAAGGAATAACTGTAAAACTCCTATGAAAGGCATAAGTGACAGAATAATATCTAGTGTGAGTTTTTTAGCCTTCACCAATTTGAATAATAAAATTCTCAGGAAAAGGTAAGCACTAACAAGTTAGCAATACTGGTTTTATGCTGTGTCAACCTCAAGTGCCGTGCATATCCCAATTAATTTACCAAATATAATCTTAAAAGTTATGCTATGGGTGATGCACAAAATCACTGAAATTAATTTTAGTTGCCTCTGAAGCAATCTCCACGAGTTACATAAGCTCAACGCTTAAAAAAATCATTATATTTTATGGTACAATCAAGCATGAATATTACTGATATACTTGGAATGACATGAGAAACTTAAATCATTACTACAGAACATATAATTAAATATAATAATATTTAATGATTACTCAATTTGAGCTAGTATTGAATTTGGTTTGTTTTTTTTTGTTTAGCAAATTAACAAAATAATCAGAGATCTGTCTACAATTTTTTTAAAAGGCTTCCTTTCCATCATGACCAACATTTAACACAAAAAAAGGGATTTTGCCATGCTTGAAAAATAGAGGAAATTAGCAACAGCATACTAATGTTAATCTATCATTTTTAGGCTTGTCTGATGTATTTTAGTACAGACTTAAGGACTTACTATTTTATACCACTAAAAAAATACTGCCAAAGGCATTATGTATCAGAAAAATTGATTTCATTTGATTTCAGACTTTCTCAGATCTACTCTTAAGTTTCAACCCCCAAGTCATTACCTTTACTATGAAAAACGGACAAAATTGACTTCAGATCTTACATGACAGAAAATAGTATAAAGATGTATTAATAATTTAAGAAAGCACTTGTCTCTTCCTTGCAAAGGGTCCTTCAATGCTGAACATACACTTATTATTGAACAACTTAATTACAGTCCACAAAGTTCTGAAATTTTACTGCACTCATTTGACATATATTGCACAAGGGATAATTAAATAGAAATATTTGTAACAGCTGCAAAGCATATTATAGGATGACAGTTCAGGTTTGTTTCTACATACTGCATGCATTGGTCTGTACAAGCAAAATCTTTGCTGCTGCTTGAATCAAGGAATAATGCAGCGTGTTGCTTCTAAAAATGTTGTAACAATACAGCTTAATATGGTAGAAGCAATAAATGATTTTATGAAGTACTAAAATGGAAAATAACACGTTGTCCATCACTCACATCAATTTGTAAAAGAAAAATGAAGAAATACAAAGAAGTTTCAGAATAACACCAGACATAAATCTGGAACTAAACCCAAGAAAATTATGCAGACCTCATTTCATTTGGCTGACGCTAAGGATCAGTCTTGGGAAGTACTCTGCTGTTGTGTGGCACTTTGCACTTTGTACTTTCAGTGAGCACTGATCCCCAAAGCACTTACGTATAACTAAAAGAAGCTACCTAAAATCCATCAAGGCAGATTACATAACCCATTCATTCATTCTCTAGATAGTGACAGTTGCTGCATTAATTATATCCAGTAGATCTAGAAAAATGAGCAATAATTGCTGCTGAGGGAAAAAAAAGGTTACAAATTCAAATAAATAGTACTTTTCAACTTTAAGAAATCTTGATATTTATCTACGAATATTTATGAAACAAAGAACCATATCAATGCTAACTTATAAAATCTCTCAAGAAATAAATGAACACCTTTAAAGAAAACTAGGATTTCTGTTTTGTATTCATAGAAATAAGATGGTCAAAGATCATAAATTTGCTTAACCTCAAAATAATTATCTATATAATGTTATTTATATCTATGATTATATCTATTTAATCAAACACAGAATCACTATGTCTTAAAAAATAAACCTGACAAATTATTTTTAAAAAATAAATCTACCTTTAGAAGAAAAGAAGATCCATCCACTTTTGCTTTTCCTACCAGCTGGCAAGTGAGATCAAAGAACAGGGTTGGCTCAACACCAGACAATTTTGCTGCTGGTCCAGAGGAGGAAAGATTACTCGCTGCCCAAACACGTAATTCTTCTATTGTTTTCCGTTCTTCATCCATGAAAGTGTACACTTTGCTAGAAGTTCGAGGAACTAATGCTGCTCCTACAGTTCCATCAAATGTCAAGGATGCAAATCCTGCACTGTTAACTCCCTGCATTTGTCCATTGTATTCCCTGATCTGTAACAAAATACAAAGAAAAATAAATAAATGATTGCACTGCACAAAAATATACACACATTTCCGTTTTATCAGGTGCATGAAGAATGCACTGATCATCTTTGTTCCTGGTGCTATTATGAGAACGGAGTCAAAATAAAAATAAAACAAAAAATGGAAATTAACATTAACAAGAAAGGGAAGTGAATAAGCAGAAAACAATCTAACAAAAATCTAACAAAAAAACGATTTTTAAAAGGTAGACCAATACCTACCTACTGATTTACAAATCAGCGCAGAGCATTTTATTCACAAATATCAAAATATTTGTGTAGCGAACACATTAGGATTGCTTTTTCAGATGGGGAAACTAAGGCACGAAATAAATTTTTAGGGATCTCACAGACGAGTGATGGTGGACCACAGTTATATAGATTCCTGCTTTCTGCCTCTCACAAAAGTCCCATTTCCTGACAGTATGGAACTGAAAAATGTAAGATTCAGTTCCAGGAGCTTATTTTTTTCATATAAAGCAGTGATCAGCTTTTACCTCTTGAATAATGAATATGCTTTCACAATTACTCTTATGGCTACTGCCCTGCATATGGCAGGTCCCCTGGATCCTGCTGATTTAGCTGTGTATCTGCTACCATATAAATCACACTGCACCAAGTCTGAAGCTTTCCTTCAAGGATCTAGTGTTACTATTCCCTGCACTGGAGATACAGAGATACAGATATATATATATATACACACATATACAAAACACTGCATGACAGCTTTCCAGTACCTGAAGAGAGCAACAGGAAAGAAGAAGAGGGACTCTTTACTAGGCAGTGTAGTGATAGGACAAGGGGTAACGGTTTTAAAGTGAAAGAGGGTAAATTTAGACTAGATATTAGGAAGAAAGTCTTTACCATGAGGGTTGTGAGACACAGAAACATGTTGTCGAGAGAGGCTGTGAATACTCCCTCCCTGGAAGTGTTCAAGGTCAGGCTGGATAGGGCATTGAGCAACCTGGTCTAGTGGGAGATGTCCCTGCCCATGGCAGGGGGGTTGGAATTAGATGATCTTCAAGGTCTCTTTCAACTAAAGCCATTCTATGATTCTATGACTCATAAGCCAGAAATCTCAAGCCAACTGTTTTGAGCCAAACCTTCTTAATTAAAATTTGCTTACCAAAAAAGCAACAAGACTTCCGAATATAGCATTTGTGAGACAATATACTTTAGGATTCCCAGTGCTCAATTTTCAAACGGTTGAAAATCCTAATGATTTAAAAGTGTAGTCTCTGAGAGATGTGACAGAAGTTCTGAACAGCAACATCTTTTTACCAAAACATTGTCAACGATTCAGGTTTATATTTTATAAACAAACTGAAATTTAAAAATCACACAAATCAAGTATTCCTTGACCATTCATAAACACAGCAGTCCAGTCTCAGTGACAGAACTCCTTTAATCCCTGCTACTTTTGACATAATGCATTAATGCATTAAGGATCATCTCTAGGATAAACTTTCATTTACTTCAGCATTCTCCAGACCTGACCAATGTAGTACATCAATTCATGGTGTAGTTTTTCTTCACTGTAACATTAAAAAGCTTTAGTCTTTTAACCTTTACCTTAAAATACAGAAAGCCAATGGACAAATCAGGGAAATGCATAGTTTTATCATCAATTTGTTTCGATTATCCATGATCTGTAAAAAATGTTCCACTCTAACACTGACTTGAATATAAATGCAGAGTTTTACTTTAGTTGCTACTAGTGGCATTATATTCCACAGCTTCTCAAAATAGGTAACATCCAGAGGGAGTAAAAAGTCTCTTTCATCACTTTTACTCATCCATCTGCTATCAAAAGATACTTCAAGCATATTTTTAAGTATCATGTCTGACATGCCAAATATTTCTCAAATTGGTTTAATTTCCAAATCACTTATTCATTTACAAACTTCTTCATCAATTCTTTTAGATCATCACCAAAATATTTTGACTTCTTACTAAAAATTCTGTCCTAGAACTCTAGCCTATTTATGAGGGCTCTAAACTTTTCAGGAAACCAGTTCCCAAAACAACTTTGCCTCCCTGGGCTTCAGTTAGTATTTCACCGTAGACTATTTTCCTCATTTCTCAAATCTTTCATGTTATGTTTTCAGCACTCAAGAAGCTGTGCTGGAAAATACTGAACTTCTGGCATCTCCTAGTACCCTCATTTGGTGGATTTCAAATCAGCCTCAATGTAGGGGAAGGTAGTTATAAAATAACAAAATAAATAAAATATGTAAGAAGGTAAGCCTAAAGTGTCATGATGAGAATATTACCAATGATCTTGAAGCAAAAGCAAATGTCCTTAGGCATGTAGAGAAGCCACTGAGTAGTCTCAAAGGTAAACAGCATCCAACCACATTATTTATTGAACAAGAGAACAAATAGGAAAAGTAAATGTAGAACGGGTTGGAGAACAAAATATTTCACAGCTGGAAAATTACTTGTGTCAGACCTGCAGAACAGATGACAGTCAAAAGAAATTTTCCAGGCTTGTCCTTTAAAAACAAATCATTACTAAAGTGATGAGGAATGTTGGAGTGTAAAAAGAACAAAATCCATGTGCAAATATATCTTTATGGCAGGAGTAGATCTCAGATCAAATTAAGCAGTGATACTGTAAACTAGATATATTTTACACATACAAATGATTTCTAAATTGAATTAAAGTTAGGCAAAAAAGCTAACCTGAGACTTCTGTATATGATGACAATTCTCCTTCAGTAGATTTTACGTCTTTTCTAGAGGCTTTGGGGATTTTTTAAAAAATTGAGGTGTGGGCAGAGGGGACTACACATACAGACAGGGAAGACTGGTATCACTTTAAAAATTCCCTGGGAATTATAAATACGTCCAATAAATAATGGTTATTAAACAAAAATCTCTTCTGGGGAAAAAGAGGAACAGATACAGATATCTGCTTGTTCTAAGCAGATAAGTAAGTTCCAATACTTATTTGGCATAGGTTTTGCAAACTAAAGAACAAAAGGTGAAATGTCACCTCAAGAAACTACATGGACAATAAATTCTAGTGATTTCTATGGGGTGCAACTCTCTCCTGAATATACTTATTGAAAAGAAGCTAATCTTAAAATATTTATAAATAGATTTACAGCAACCTAAGCCACCTGAAAAAATTTTATTTCTGTTAGTGAAGTTAGTGCTCCTCGCCGCACTCAAATGAAAAATGCAATAGTAAGTACCGTATAAAGCTGGAATAATAGCATCTCTAAGGTAGTTTTCCATCAAAACTGATTGTTAAATTGCAGAAGCAAAGGACTGTCATGAAACCACCGCAGTCACAGATCATAAACCTATATATACTATGCTAAAGTACATGTTCTTATGAAGAACTCATAAAAAAAAATTAACTATTGATTTGTGGAAAGATCAGGAATAGAACACAATATTTTGAAACATGAGTACATTAAGCTTAAAACTTGACTTATTTATACATATAAAATTATTTCAAGACATAAAGTTGTTCATTTATTTTTTACTTGAAATACTTCATCATCTGACATGCACTGTCCAAACTTGTATTCCAATTTAAGTATACATTCAGCTGAAGCCCTCACTGTCAGGCATCTTTTACATAAGCAGAAGTCAAAAACTTCTGAGCTCTGTGATCTGTGGCTGATAACAAAATAATAGGTCAATGTTCACATGCTGCTACCCAGTCTTCCCTTAGCCCCAGAAATGTAGTATATGTGAGATACTAGTGAAAAGGAAGAAAGAGTGCCATGTTGTCTACAGGCAATGGATCTCCAAGAATTAGTTCCAGTGGTGAGCTCTGTATTTCCCTCTGATGCTGTGCCACCTCAGGCTTTGGCTTGTTGAGCCAAAATTCCACAACTTTCCCAGGTAACTTATTTCAATAACTCACTACTCTCTTAGTTCACAAACAGCTTTGGAAACACCTCCTTTGCCACACTAGGTCTTACTGTCTCTCTAGATCCATAAAGTTCCCCAGCACTGATTACTAAATATTTTGATTGTAATGAGTATTTTAAAAGATCTGTAGCAATTTGGGGAAAATACCTAAAATTTAATTATATTACAAGTGAAATTCCAGATGGGAACTTGAGATGGTTCAAAAAATGAGTATAATATAGTAGGTGCCAAACACTCTTCTAGTTTGTTCGTATGAATGGTGGCTATGAGAAAGGATATCTTTCTAGAAGATGGATAAAAATTATACCTCATTCGAGGGGAGGGGGGCTCCAACTCACAAAGGGATGCCCTTCAGTTCTCCCCATTACTCACCAACTCAGTCAAGGTTTTAGAGCGACAGATCACTGCACTCATCTTGAAAAATGGTCTAAAATAGCTAGAGCAGATACTTGATGGAAAAACACAAACAAATAAAACACAGGTTTTCCATTGTGTCCAGACAAAAAAGTAGTTTACTTAGGTATTTATCTTATTTCCTTGGGTTCGTTCTTTTCTATTTTTGGCTGCAAAGGTAGCCAACACAGAGCAGAACTTCATCTAAGATCCACTGGTGCCAGACAACATAGGCTTCCGATCCATCTGAATTGAACCAGAGAGCTTTTAAAATTTGGAAGTACCTCATAAGTATTGCCTGTCATTTGAACTGTGATGAGTTATAAACAAAGATAACTTTCTCCTGTTAAGTGTTATTACTTTATCAGTGGTTCTGACACTTCCAAGAAATAAAGCAGAAGCAGGTGGAAAAGATGTCTTGCTCAGAAATTATGTTTATATGCCTCAAACTACCTGAAAAAAATCAGAAATGAATTGTCTAAATTTTAGGGCATGAACAGCCTCAACAATTTAATTCCTAAGTGGCCTTTCTATTAAACAGAAGTTGCTTCTTTGTGTTATGGACTTCTTAGGGGAGGGGGTGGAAATCAAAGTGCTAAATTTATGGTGATTTGTCCATTTTGGATTGTAGCCACTGAAAACAGTACGCTCTATGACCAGCATCACCTACAAGGATATTAATAGCTAATGCCCTTAATTCATTCCTGTTCCACCAGTGCTGAAACTTTTGAGCTTTATCACGAATTGCACAGGGCTAAGAAGAGGCTACAAGTTAGAGTAAGACCTTTGGAGATGTTTCTTACTAGCTCCCTCCAGACTTGGCAACATGAGAACACCCTGAGGTCCCAGAGGAAGGCAAGATTAAAGAGGAGTTTGCCCTGGTTGAGGAGGACTGGGTTAGGGATCAGTTTGAACACTTGAACACCCATAAATCCATGGGTCCTGATGGGATGCACCTGCGGGTGCTGAGGGAGCTGGCAGGTGTCAATGCTAGGCTGCTCTCCATCATCTTTGATAAGTCATGGACAA